>NW_022263617.1:0-48522 GCF_002021735.2 Oncorhynchus kisutch
GGCAGTGGCTCAGGTGTGGTTGTTGTCCTTGATGATCTTTATGGCCTTCCTGTAACATCGGTGGTGTAGGTGTCCTGGAGGGCAGGTTTTCCCCCAGTGATGCGTTTGAACAGACCTCACTATCCTCTGGAGAGCCTTACGGTTGTGGGCGGAGCAGTTGCCGTACCAGGCGGTGATACAGCCCCGCCAGGATGCCTCGATTGTCCACCACCTCACTTTGTGAGTGCTTTTGGTGACAAGCCGAATTTCTTCAGCCGCCTCCTGAGGTTGAAGAGGCGCTGCTGCGCTTTCTTCACGATGCTGTCTGTGTGGGGTGGACCAATTCAGTTTGTCTGTGATGAGTATGCCGAGGAACTTAAAACTTGCTACCCTCTCCACTACTGTTCCATCGATGTGGATAGGGGTGTTCCCTCTGCTGTTTTCCTGAAGTCCACAATCATCTCCTTAGTTTTTTGACGTTGAGTGTGAGGTTATTTTCCTGACACCACACTCGAGGGCCCTCCACGCTCCTACCTGTAGCTGCCGTCGTCGTTTGTTGGGTAATCCAAGCCTACCACTGTTGTGTCGGTCCGCAACTTGATGATTGAGTTGGAGCGTGGCCGTGGCCACGCAGTCGTGGGTGAACAGGGGAAGTACAAGGAGATGGGCTCAGAAAGCACACCCTTGTGGGGCCCCAGTGTATGAGGATCCGCGGGGTTGTAGATGTGTGCCTACCCTCACCCCACCTGGGGGTGGTCCCGTCAGGAAGTCCAGTACCCAGGGACCCAGGGTCTCGAGCTTGATGACGAGCTTGGATGGTACTATGGTGTTAAATGCCGAGCTGTAGTCGATGAACAGCAGTCTCACATAGATATTCCTCTTGTCCAGATGGGTTAGGGCAGTGTGCAGTGTGGTTGAGATTGCATCGTTCTGTGGACCTATTTGGCCGGTAAGCAAATTGGAGTGGGTCTAGGGTGTCAGGTAGGTGGAGGTGATATGGTCCTGGACTAGTCTCTCAAAACACTTCATGATGACGGAATGTGAGTGCTACGGGGCGGTAGTCGTTTAGCTCAGTTACCTTAGCTTTCTTGGGAACAGGAACAATGGTGGCCCTCTTGAAGCATGTGAGAACAGCAGACTGGGATAGGGATTGATTGAATATGTCCGTAAACACACCAGCCAGCCTGTCTGCGCATGCTCTGAGGGCGCGGCTGGGGATGCCGTCTGGGCCTGCAGCCTTGCGAGGGTTAACACGTTTAAATGTTTTACTCACCTCGGCTGCAGTGAAGGAGAGGCCGCATGTTTTGGTTGCAGGCTGTGTCAGTGGCACTGTATTGTCCTCAAAGCGGGCAAAAAAGTTATTTAGTCTGCCTGGGAGCAAGACATCCTGGTCCGTGACGGGGCTGGTTTTCTTTTTGTAATCCGTGATTGACTGTAGACCCTGCCACATACCTCTTGTGTCTGAGCTGTTGAATTGAGATTCTACTTTGTCTCTATACTGACGCTTAGCTTGTTTGATTGCCTTGCGGAGGGAATAGCTGCACTGTTTGTATTCGGTCATGTTTCTGGTCACCTTGCCCTGATTAAAAGCAGTGGTTCGCGCTTTCAGTTTCACACGAATGCTGCCATCAATCCACGGTTTCTGGTGTGGGAATGTTTTAATCGTTGCTATGGGAACGACATCTTCAACGCACGTTCTAATGAACTCGCACACCGAATCAGCGTATTCGTCAATGTTGTTGTCTGACGCAATACGAAACATATCCCAGTCCACGTGATGGAAGCAGTCTTGGAGTGTGGAATCAGATTGGTCGGACCAGCGTTGAACAGACCTCAGCGTGGGAGCTTCTTGTTTTAGTTTCTGTCTGTAGGCAGGGAATAACAAAATGGAGTCGTGGTCAGCTTTTCCGAAAGGAGGGCGGGGCAGGGCCTTATATGCGTCGCGGAAGTTAGAATAGCAGTGATCCAAGGTTTTGCCAGCCCTGGTTGCGCAGTCGATATGCTGATTAGCCTTGTTAAAATCCCCAGCTACAATGAATGCAGCCTCAGGATGTATGGATTCCAGTTTGCAAAGAGTCAAATAAAGTTAGTTCAGAGCCATCGATGTGTCTGCTTGGGGGGGAATATATATGGCTGTCATTATAATCGAAGAGAATTCCCTTGGTAGATAATGCGGTCGACATTTGATTGTGAGGAATTCTAAATCAGGTGAACAGAAGGACTTGAGTTCCTGTATGCATTTGTGACCACACCATGTCTCGTTAGCCATAAGGCATACGCCCCCGCCCCTCTTCTTACCAGAAAGATGTTTGTTTCTGTCGGCTCGATTTGTGGAGAAACCAGCTGGCTGCACCGACTCCGATAGCGTCTCTCCAGTGAGCCATGTTTCCGTGAAGCAAAGAACGTTACAGTCTCTGATGTCCCTCTGGAATGCTACCCTTGCTCGGATTTCATCAACCTTGTTGTCAAGAGACTGGACATTGGCGAGAAGTATACTGGGGAGTGGTGCACGATGTGCCCGTCTCCGGAGTCTGACCAGAAGACCGCTACGTTTCTCTCTTTTACGAAGTCGTTTTTTGGGGTCGCCGGCTGGGATCCATTCCGTTGTCCTGGGTGAAAGGCAGAACACAGGATCCGCTTCGCGAAAGTCATATTCTTGGTCGTACTGATGGTGAGTTGACGCTGCTCTTATATTCAGTAGTTCTTCTCGACTGTATGTAATGAAACCTAAGATGACCTGGGGCACTAATGTAAGAAATAACACGTAAAAAAACAAAAAACTGCATAGTTTCCTTAGGAACGCGAAGCGAGGCGGCCATCTCTGTCGGCGCCGGAAGTTCTCAACTTTGATATGATTTGTAAGTGAAAGTAGGCAAAAACAGAGGTGATTATGATATGAAATATTGCATCAGGACATCTATCATGCTGTGAAGATCCTTCTTGTATATGAACTCATTTCAAATGTAAGGTATTGAAAGCATTCTATTTTTGCTGTCTGTAAATGTATTTACAAAATTCAACATGGCTGCCTATTCAGATGCTCTAGGAAGGTTGTGTAAATACAGAGAGAAGAGTTCAATTAGAGTAAAATATCCATACTTGTAGCACATTCATATTGTACCATGTATTGTTCAATTCATACATTTAAATTGCAGTAACTATTCAGTCATTGTGCTTTGTTTTTCATCGGTTCATTAAAGAATAGGTCTTTGATTAAGTCATGGTAAACTGTAAAAATGGTGTTCCTTTGAACTTTTTCTCTTGCATTACTGATATTGAATAACGTGTTCCATCATGACCTGTTACATGACTATTACCACTTGATCCAGTTGTTTATGCAAAATAGCTATTTGTATATAAACAGTATAACTTGTACACATGCACTTGTAAAGAAATTATAATAATTGATGTGCTATACTTAGTCTTGGTTGTAATTTATGGCTTCTCTTTACTGTGCAAAACGACCAATTTATTATTTATATATTTTTTGTACTTTTATCTTTTTTTAATCCCCCAATTTTCATGATATTCAATTGGTAGTTGCAGTGTTGTCCCATCTCTGCAACTCCCCTATGGACTCGGGAGAAGCGAAGGTCAAGAGCCATGCATCCTCCGAAACAGGACCCTGCTAAGCTGCACTGCTTCTTGACACACTGCTCGCTTAACCCGGAAGCCGCACCAATGTGTTGGAGGAAACACCGTGCAGCTGGTGACCAAAGTCAGCGGGGCCATCTGTGCGCCGCCTCATGGGACTCCTGGTCACGGCCGGCTCGAACCCAGGTTTGTAGTGACACCTCAAGTACTGCGATGCAGTGCCTTAGACCGCTGCGCCACTTGGGAGGCCCAACTACCTTATTTTCTAAAGATGACATCATAATCTGCCCTTGTAGCCCACACTCTTGATAACCTCAACCACTGCTCCCTGCTCCAGAATTGGGCAATTATACATTGCCCAACAAACTGCATGTAATGGATCTAATTTACTGGTGAGTGGATGCTATTTCATTTCATTGCTGTAAGTAGTTAAGGAAAGAAAAACTGAATACATCTGTGGAATATAAATTGCCGGATTTATAAAGGATGTATAAATCAAGAGTGCCAAGAGCTATGTCTACCATATGTGTAGAACAACACAAAGTACAAGCCAAAAGGAGTGGTCTTTCATTCAACTGACAATCAAAAACGTCTTGCATTGATTTGACCCTGAACATTCAGAGTTTGATTGACTCTTCAAACCAAAATCATCAGTGAAGAAACCGTGTACCTTTTAAGTACTACCTTATAGTACTTCAAACCCCATGTCCAAGTATTTTACATTTCAACGTATAACAAATGTGAGAGAGCTATCATTCAACGAGTTGTCTATGTTATCAATCTGTCAATGAAGACACCGGTGCCCCTGGGTGAACCATCACAGACTCGGGCATGTTTGCTGTGAAACTCTGGGGGGCACTGACAGACAGACTGGAGAGAATGTTGAGAATGTAGATGTTGAGCCACTGGAGCCCAGTGACTGCTGGTTTGAGAGGCAGATGTCTGCCAATGACTGTGTCCGTGACTATGTCCATGGCCCAGCCTTCAAATGTCTTTGGTGTGGTCTCGGTAGCCTGTAGGTTGGAGGAAACTGGAGCGTAGGCTTGGACTGGGTAGGAATGATTCTGGAACCAATGAGAATGTGGAGAGTTTACAGAGAGCTTATCTAACTAAACAGTGATTCTCTAACTAATCATGGGGGACCACTAGGTGCCTATTGTACAGTATTCAATTACAGCTGAGGATCATCTATTGAAACTGCTCATTATACTGTAGTACATCATGTACTCTGGCTTGCACCCAGCAATCATGTTCATTTAATGACCTCTCGTCTTGTAGGATAAATGATGCATCTAGTGCTTTCTCAGTACTCAGGGTGGGTGGACTGTCTTCCTTCTCTATTGATGTAGGGTCATACAGGACATCAATGTTCAGGGGCACAACTTTCACTGGGGACAGGGAGACATCCCCCCCCATTCTGAAATTGCATTTTTGTCCCCCCCAGATGTATCATTGAAAGGTGATACAAAACGAGGCAAAAGTGTGCTTTAGGGCCTTGAGGATGCGGTTGGGTTGGCTGTTTGGACTATTTATCTGACCGGATGGGGAGAAAAAACACTTCTAAAACCAAAGTTGTCCCTCAGAAGCCTGAAAGGCATCTTCTTATCCAGGACTGATGCTCTATGTTCAGCATGAGGACTCAACACACATTTCAAGCATATTATTTATTTTAATTGAACCTTTATTTAACTAGGCAAGTCAGTTTAAGAACAAATTCTTATTTACAATGATGGCCTACCCTGGCCAAACCCGGACAGAGCTGGGCCAATTGTGCACCGCCCTATGGGATTCCCAATCACGGCCAGATGTGATACAGCCTGGATTCAAACCAGGGACTGTAGACTGAGATGCAGTGCCTTAGACCACAGCACCGCACATAAACATATTACCATTTAACTACACTATTAAGCCCCCTTAAAGCTGTGACATACTGCAGTGTATCACAGTTATTTTCAACCACAATAAGGTTGGAGTAAGGATAGAGATCCCCCCTGCTATGATGGGGTTGCAGAGGAAGAGAGTGTGGGACCAAAAGTGTTACTATGACCAGAAACAGCCAGGCCAGGGCTAACATGGGTACACTGACCCCAAAAAGAAAGCCCTTAACCATAAGTGAGTACACTGTGGCCATACCCATAAGGGAGGGGGATACAGGAACTAACCCCTCCACTTGATTCTGGGCAGATGCACCAAACAGTACCAGCCCCAAGGTTGTGTACAACACCCCTGTGTTGATAGAGAGCAGCTGAAACATGAGGAGGAACCAAACGGTGCCCACAGTCTTCTTAATCCCACCACAGAGGAGCACCAGAACCCCAATGCTGAGGAGTATCTGGGTCTCTGTCTGGTGGTGGAAGGAGTATGTGATGGGCTTGTGTACCGCAAAGGAAGAGGAGAGGATTAAACGGATGTTATCGGGTTGACAGACATCAGCGGCATTGATGTGTTGTGCTCTAGCTTGCTGCTGTAGCCTAATGGCACAATCTGTTACGTCATTAACGTTAGCTACACGTTGTAGCACGCTAGATAACGTTACAACAGATCCATTCAAAGTGGCTAGCTAGCTACTGAGCATGATTCTTGAGTCACTCAACCCCTCCTTGCTAAGGTACCATGCCCATTGGCAAAAACTGTAGTTCCAAGACTTTAGACATCTTCTGATAAACCGAAATATGTAGTGACTGTAAACAAAACTGATGATACTGTAACGGCCCTGGGTTTATAAGCGCGGAAATTGACTCTGCCGCACGAGCATGCTTTTGGGGCACAGTCGATAGCGCGCCGGACCTCGGGCTAGAAGGTCCGAGGGTTCGAGACCTGCTCCCTGTCTGTTTCATTACAATACTATAATGACAGCAACAATGCCACTTGTTAGCCTGAACTCAGGAGTAAAACTCTTGAACCTCTGAACCACATCTTTCTAAACTATTCGGGTGATCATGTTGATGCTCAGTGCATACTTGTCAAACTACTAGAGGATAATCAAGCACAATACAAAATGTCACTAACGACACTTTTCTTCCAATATTGCACAACACTTTAGCCAAGACTTGAGAAGCTAGCTTGCTAAACCAAAACAAATGTACTGAACTTCCGCATTTGGATGAATCACTTTCACAACCACAAAGATACTGTTGCGCAGACCATGAAGTGCGTTAAAGGCAGTGCTGCATTTAAAGACACTTCCTTCCACCTGCTGGCTTGTGCCTGAAATGTGATGACCAAGGAGTCCTCAACAGCTCATGTGAGTTAGATAGAAAGTTAGATATATTTGATTGGACAATTTAATAAAATAATAAAACCCGTTTAATTAAATAAAACGTGTCAGGCCAGGGACAACAAAATAAAGTAAACGGTTTCTATTGTGGTCCCTTAATGTTACTCAAAGTAAAACAATAATACAACAAAATATTTGGCAAGGAATGGTTTCTTCCTATTGATATCATGTTGGTCTATCTATGTAAAACGTCCAACCAACCATCGATACAACCATTACTCAGTCAGTAAGATATAATAAGCACATCACGTTCGTTATTGAGCTACAACCAGTGAAAATATGATACCACTAGTCCGGCTCCAAACAAGCGTTTTTCTTGTGACGTATTAAGCGCAGTCATAAAGCTGTGACCCAAAATGACGTAACCATGCATTAATTCACTACATAAACGGTGTTCAGATTTGATTTAATCTGTTCAATAGTTTTCTTCACTCAGGTTGTTGCAGGTAATCTTTGGCCTTTTGGGGCACCTCCTTCCCGACATATATATACATATATAGGAAATAGGGTGCCATTTGGGATGCCATCTTTGTGTGTGTGTCTGTGTGTGAGTCAGGATGTGTTTTGTGTCTATTAATTGATGGAAATGTTTCCCTCAGAAAGAAAGATGGATCGTAATGATGAGAGAATCAAAAGAGCTTTAAGACGCCGCCCTTATGTGGTAAATATCAAATATTTGTTTGTTTTGTCCTGTTTTTGTTATATTATCACATTTTAAATTAAGTGTTGTGTTGACAGTTGAAACCAGTGAGGGTGAACACCCCTGATTCCGTGTTGTGGCCAACCGGCAAGGTGCACAGAAGGCCAAAGCCTGTAAGTCATATCTGACCTGAAACAAAAACACATACACATTAGTTATGCATTCTGCATGTACAAACTGCAGTTCTCAGAATTATTGCAAATGCAGATATCCCTATCTAACTTCATTGAATGCTGTCTTGACAGTCTAATTCAGTGCAGACCCCTCAGATCCACAAAAGGCCTGTAAGTCAAATTCAACCACATAACAGTCCTTATATTATTTATTGATACACAATTCAAGGCCAATATGAGCAAAGCAGTGTTGAATTCATTCTTTTCTGTTAACAGCCAATCATTGTGAGCTATGGGCAGGACCAGACATCTGGGGATGGATGGAGCATCAATCTAGAGCCTCTCAGCCAGGTCATCTCTGCTGTTCCCATAAAGACACAACAGTTCGATCAATCTGTTGATTCATATGGCCATTTTGGTTGGCTTGGTTGAATTGACAATTATCCATTCGAGATGCTAAAGAATCCTGTACTATGGAAGATCTTTTGCCCCACCCCTAATGTTATGGGAGTTGCATTTATTGCATTTTCAGTTACCCATGTATTACTCACTACTTGTACAACCATGTTGGATTGCCTACATATTCTATGTATTCTATGGCTGCCATGAGTACATGCCTTTCTCTGTCTCCTCAGTCTGGAAGGGTGACTCGGCTGATAGAGAGAAAATATCATGACGTGATCTCATCCTCCAGTTCTGATGACTTTTCCATCTACTCCTTCACTGACTGTGAATCTGAGGTAAAAGAGTTGTACCCTACCGTCCATGTCTTTGTTGAGTGACATCACTGGGAGGAGGATGGTCTCTGACTATTTGACTCTGATACACAGTGTGATGATGAGGATCATGAAAGGAGGACACCAAAGCTGAAAGTTGAGAATGGAAAGGAGACAAAGCTTGATGTGAGGGACATGGACGAGGATGATGATCTGTCTCTCCACTCCTTCGATGAGTCAGACTTCCTGGTAAGTTCTGCATATTAAATATTTTTTATATATATACATGGGGGATTGGAAATGATGCAGACAATTACTTATTGAGTGTAGTCATGTATCTGCAATGTGTATAGAGTAGTTATAAAGTATTTCTACAGATTGTGTTGAACATAGCACTTTCCTGATATGTTACTTTACTTTCTGGTCCTACAGAGCCCAGGGAAGGTCTCAGGTCCTGTATCTGTCAAGAATGGCCTCTCTCCTCTTGTAACCTCAGCACACCGGACACTGGCTGAAGCCCTACGGGCCCTGCCCTCTGCTGTAGGCTCTCCCTACCCAGTAAATGTTCCAAGGCCTCGGACTCCTCTCAACCCTGTCATTATCGCTCCGCCCCGAACAGAGAACTTCCCATACCGCCACAGCCCTCGCCTGGCTCCCATCACCAACCTGAGCGAGACCGGCAGGAAGCTGCTCCAGGAAATGGCTGGAGTGACCCCACAGGTGAGAGGAAATACAAGAAGGGAATATTGGCCGTAAGTCCTTCTATAGTATAGCATAAGTCCTTCTCTAGTATAGTATAGCTCTAGGTATAGTAGCTCAAGAGAAGAGAGAACCCATAAACTTACATTACTTTATCTGCTTGTCCAAAATATTCAGGAAGGGAAGGTCAATAAGAAAAAGAAGAGCAAGGCCAAAAAAGAATTGAAGCAAGAGAAGGCCAGTAAGACGAAACAGATGGGAAATGTTGGAGAAAGTAAGGAGGAGGACAAGAAAGAGGAAAAGAAGAGTCTGAGGAAGAGGTGAGGAAATAGAGGAGGGAGAAGTGGAACATAACCAGGGAATACTAGACTAGAGAATTTGAGAAATAGAATGAGGTAGCAGAGAAAGAGCAGCTATCTGATGTGTAAGTGCAAACTTAAGCAATAAGGCACGAGGAGGTGTGATATATGGCCAATATATCACGGCTAAGGGCTGTTCTTAAGCACGACGCAACACGGAGTGCCTGGATACAGCCCTTAGCCGTGGTATATTGGCCATATACCACAAACCCCCGAGGTGCCTTACTGTTATTATTAACTGGTTACCAACGTAATAAGAGCAGTAAAAATAAATGTTTTGTCATACCCGTGGTATACGGTCTGTTATAAACTGGGTGGTTCGCGCCCTGAATGCTGATTGGCTGACAGCCGTGGTATATCAGACCATATACCACAGGAATGACAAAGTATTTAATTTTACTGCTCTAATTACATTAACCAGTTCATCATAGCAATAAGAAACCTTGGGGGTTTGTGGTATATGGCCAATATACCACGGCTAAGGGCTGTATCCAGGCACTCCGTGTTGTGTTGTGCGAAAGAACAGCCCTTAGCTGTGGTATATTGGCCATATACCACACCCCCTCGTGCCTTTTTCCTTAAATATACCACGGCTTTCAGCCAATCAGCATTCAGGGATCGAACCACCCAGTTTATAATACTATTTATTCTCCTGTGGTTTTTAATTGACAGGTTTCTTCAGTGGCTGCTGTCCAAACTGAGATGTTCAAAGAAATAATGGACAACTATTACTTCTACCACACACACACACAGATTTTGAGTATTGGTTATTCCTACAACACACACAAATGTAATTTCAGAGACAGGAACTATGATTAGCAAAATACATATATTGGTCTCATTCTTATATTTTGAGACATGCAGCATTATTTAAATAAAACATATATATTGATCCCCATACAGCCTATGATAATGAATTGGATTTACATGCTTAGGCTTGGAAATATAGCCAGGAGAAGCAAAGGACAGCACCAACCTTAGGGCAGTGTCACTGGTATTGGGGTCATAGGTCTCCTTTGGCCAAAGTGAAGAGTTGAGGGCCCCTTACTGGTCTCCTTGCAATATCTGGTCTCCCACACAGAGATGGAAATCTACACCTGTTTAGACCCTGGAGGATATGGCTTCAGATGAAAGACAGCAGAGAGATGCAGAACGTAAAAGTTTCAAACACATTGATATGCAAATTCAGGACCATTATACACTGAAGTGGAGCATGCATCTGGTCTGAAGCATGTCAAAAGAGTAGAAATGAACTGGGACTGGAGGAATACATCACATTTAAACTAAATTATCATGTATCTGATTTAGCTACACTTATCTGTACTTGAATTGTGCTGTTTGAAAAGTGCATTTCCAATAAAGCTTTTTAAATTGCAGTTATTTGTGTCAGACAGATTTTTGTCTTAATTAATTACATCAGGGGTTCTTAAACTTTTTACATCAAGGGAATATTATTATACTGATATTATCTTACCTGTTATCAGTGGGGGGATTTATTCTGTTGCTCTGGACTGTATCCCACGGTAGGTGGCGGTAGTGAACCAATAAATAGTTGTATTGCTCGCCAGAAACCCAACCAGGCTGGCAGACAGTTGTTACCATGCAACGAGCAGACGCTTGCGAAAAGTACTTGCTACACAATTGGCAAAATTGCCTGCTGCTGTATACATAGCGCGCGTGTGTGTATGTTGCTAACCTAGCTAGTTAGCTAGCCATCAATAAAGTTCCCAATGTTACAACATGGCAGACGGCTGGAGCACCGACACCGGAGAGGCTGCCTATCGTTCCCGGGATGCTGTCAAAAACCTTACAATTAAGTAAGTTGCAGTTGGCCGTTGTGTGGCTTTTAGTCCTTGCATTGCCATATAAGCAAGACACTGTCGTTAGCTCTCAAAGCAGATGATGATGATAAACACCCAGTATATTGCTTGACCTGATCCCTGAGTTTGCCATGAAAACATGGCATTTAGCTAGCTAGAATCCTGTTTACTTTGTTTATATTTACAATGGTGTTTACAGGATCCGTATTCAGAGAGTCACCTCCACAGCAGCCCTCTCCCAACACCTTCAGCAGCAGGTTTGGACTCAACAGGAGAGGGGAGGCATTGAGCTGGACACCCTCAACTCACAGACTCAATCAGGTGTTAACACTGTTTTGAAACAGGAAGATGATGTTAGATGTTTTGAAACAGAAAGATGTCAGATGCTTCTTAGTTGAGTAGATGTCATTTTCGTGGTGACTAGATATGGACCACAACATCTTGGTTTTGTTTCAGCCAGAAATTATGAGGAGTTAGTGGTAGGCTGGCAGGAGAAGCTGTTCAGTCAGTGTCCTTATAACAAATAAGAATTTACTGTTTAGGATAGTTTGTTGCATAGTAAGGTGTGTGTGTGTGTGCACAATATGAAGTGGTCAGTATGCCAGACTCCGCTGGAGAGACAATACCACACAGACATCATGGCTCAGGAGCGGACCAGGGGCAGACGGAACTGCAGGATTTTCACCTACACCGATTCTGACTGCTACACCAATTGGGAAGGGGTGGTTTTCAACAGAATCTCCATTTCTGTAACGGTTCTGTAACCAAAGACTCTGGGAGACGGGAAGCAAGTATAGGGGGAGGATTTTATAGGGGGAGCTGGAGCAGACGTGACAATTTCATTATTCAAAACAAAGCATTTACCTATTTTCTGTCCAAAAGAAACGTTAGTGTTTTAAAGCTGTTTTTGATGTACTCACTACAGCATTCCCAGAGTATGGTGACGCAGGTCAAGTCCAATCCTACCTTACTGGCACATAGGATGGCCAATGTCAGACACAGACGACAGGACAGACGCCCAGTGTAGGTCCCTGTTACTCACCAAAGTTAATTATTATTAAAGTGAATGTAATTGAAGCAGCATTGATGCGTCGTGCTGCTTTGAAGACAGTGTACCGGTATGTTCACATTACACCATACCCTTCTATGCAAAATGTGTTTATGGTATTCTGTTGGTCTGCAGTGACAGCACCATCCCCAAGTCCAGGCTGATTACCTGGGAGCCCTTGTAGGACTTTGTGAAGACCAGCCACATGGTCAACACACCTGTACAGACCATGCACATCATGGGGGACCTGGGACCAGCAGGCAAGTGAGTAGCACAAGGGGAAAAACCACTATGTAGCCTATACACTTATTACACTGCTTTGTATGTAATAACTTTGAAGTAGATTCCAATTCAGGCATTGAAAAGTGGCATTTTATTATTGTATTTCTCAGACTTGGCCAAAAGGAGAAGGAATGCTTGTGTGCACGATAAGAGCAGATGGAAATGGAGTGGTTACCATCAAACCAGACTTCAACAAAGGCAAGGAGCACTACAGGCCAGTGACCTGCACCCGCTGAAGTCAAAATATTTTACCCCTAGCTCAAGTAAGGGTCACTTACTTGGTAGCAGAATTTATACATTCCCAGCCATTTACTGTGATATGATGCTGTTTGTTTGCACCCAAGGTTGAGACGGAGGGGGAGAAGAGGGAGGTGTGGCGACAGAACAGCAGCAGTGCATATATTTTTTCACCTTTATTTAACCAGGTAGGCAAGTTGAGAACAAGTTCTCATTTACAATTGCGACCTGGCCAAGATAAAGCAAAGCAGTTCGACACATACAACGACACAGAGTTACACATGGAGTAAAACAAACATACAGTCAATAATACAGTATAAACAAGTCTATATACGATGTGAGCAAATGAGGTGAGATAAGGGAGGTAAAGGCAAAAAAAGGCCGTGGTGGCAAAGTAAATGCAATATAGCAAGTAAAACACTGGAATGGTAGATTTGCAATGGAAGAAAGTGCAAAGTAGAAATAAAAATAATGGGGTGTAAAGGAGCAAAATAAATAAATTAAATACAGTAGGGAAAGAGGTAGTTGTTTGGGCTAAATTATAGGTGTGCTATGTACAGGTGCAGTAATCTGTGAGCTGCTCTGACAGTTGGTGCTTAAAGCTAGTGAGGGAGATAAGTGTTTCCAGTTTCAGAGATTTTTGTAGTTCGTTCCAGTCATTGGCAGCAGAGAACTGTAAGGAGAGGCGGCCAAAGAAATAATTGGTTTTGAGGGTGACTAGAGAGATATACCTGCTGGAGCGTGTGCTACAGGTGGGAGATGCTATGGTGACCAGCGAGCTGAGATAAGGGGGGACTTTACCTAGCAGGGTCTTGTAGATGACATGGAGCCAGTGGGTTTGGCGACGAGTATAAAGCGAGGGCCAACCAACGAGAGCGTACAGGTCGCAATGGTGGGTAGTATATGGGGCTTTGGTGACAAAACGGATTGCACTGTGATAGACTGCATCCAATTTGTTGAGTAGGGTATTGGAGGCTATTTTGTAAATGACATCTCCAAAGTTTAGGATTGGTAGGATGGTCAGTTTTACAAGAGTGTGTTTGGCAGCATGAGTGAAGGATGTTTACATTCTAACCAGACACCTAGGTATTTGTAGTTGTCCACGTATTCTAAGCCAGAGCCGTCCAGAGTAGTGATGTTGGACAGGTGCAGGCAGCAATCGGTTGAAGAGCATGCATTTAGTTTTACTTCTATTTAAGAGCAATTGGAGGCCACAAAGGAAGAGTTGTATGGCATTGAAGCTTGCCTGGAGGGTTGTTAACACAGTGTCCAAAGAAGGGCCAGAAATATACAGAATGGTGTCGTCTGCGTAGAGGTGGATCAGAGACTCACCAGCAGCGAGAGCGACATCATTGATGTAAACAGAGAAGAGAGTCGGTCCAAGAATTGAACCCTGTGGCACCCCCATAGAGACTCCCAGAGGTCCGGACAGCAGACCCTCCGATTTGACACATTGAACTCTATCAGAGAAGTAGTTGGTGATCCAGGCGAGGCAATCATTTGAGAAACCAAGGCTGTCGAGTCTGCCGATGAAGATGTGGTGATTGACAGAGTCGAAAGACTTGGCCAGATCAATGAATATGACTGCACTGTAATGTTTCTTATCAATGGCGGTTAAGATTGTTTAGGACCTTGACTACACTCAATAAGTAGGAGTAACTTACAAAAAGCTCTGGACATAGGTATTTTTTTATGACTTGAGGAGCCTGTTCTCGGCTATACTGGTCTGCATTTCTGCCATGCTGTCTATATTTTCGGCCATCTCTCCTGTGCATTTCTTGAATGCCACTTTCAACCTCCAAGTCATTCAGCCAACTGTCCAGGTCTACTGCCTTAGGATCACCATTACTGCAGTTTCTCTTCATCTCTTGGATCATCTTTTACCTCAGATTCACAGTCAGTGAAGGAGTAGATGGAAAAGTCATCAGAACTGGAGGATGAGATCACGTCATCATATTTTCTCTCTATCAGCCGAGTCACCCTTCCAGACTGAGGAGACAGAGAAAGGCATGTACTCATGGCAGCCATAGAATACACTGGCATTGACCCTCAAGGACATGTAGAATATGTAGGCAATTCAACATGGTTGTACAAGTAGTGAGTAATACATGGGTAACTGAAAATGCAATAAATGCAACTCTCATAACATTAGGGGTGGGGCTAAAGACCTTCCATAGAATAGGATTCTTTAGCATCTCGAATGGATGATTGTCAATTCAACCAAGCCAACCAAAATGGCCATATGAATCAACAGATTGATCTAACTGTTGTGTCTAATGGAACAGCAGAGATGACCTGGCTAAGAGGCTCTGGATTGATGTTCCATCCGTCCCTAGATGTCTGGTCCTGCCCACAGCTCACAATGATTGGCTATAAACAGTAAAGAATGAACTAAACACTGCTTTGCTCATTGCAGAATGTATAACTAATGTGCATATGTTACTGATTTCAGTTTGAAATGACTTACAGGTTTTGTTCTTCTGTACACCTTGTCGGTTGGCCACATCACAGAATCAGGGGTGTTTACCCTCATTGGATTCATCCGTCAACACATCACTCAATTTAAAAGGTGATAATATAACAAAAACAGGACAAAACAGACATGTATTGTAAATTTACCACATAAGAGCTGCGTCTTAAAGCTCTTTTGATTCTCTCATTATTACGATCCATTGCTTTCTGGGGGAAACATTTCCATCAATATTGTATGTATATATAATATATGTGTGAGTGTGTATATACACAGATTTGGATAACATTAACTTAAGAGACCACTGCAAAATGATCAGTTTCTCTGGGTTTACTATTTATAGGTATGCGTTTGGGTAAAATGAAATTTTTTGTTTTATTCTATAAACTACTGACATTTCTCCCAAATTCCAAATAAATTTTTTGTCATTTAGAGCATTTATTTGCAGAAAATTACAACTGATCAAAATAACAAAAACAGATGCGGTGTTGTCAGACCTCGAATAATACTTATATATATATATTTTGTTTTTGTAAAAAAAAATGTGAATTTTACTCCTTTTTCTCCCCAATTTTGTGGTATCCAATTGTTGTAGTAGCTACTATCTTGTCTCATCGCTACAACTCCCGTACGTGCTCGGGAGAGACGAAGGTTGAAAGTCATGTGTCCTCCGATACACAACCCAACCAAGCCGCACTGCTTCTTTAACACAGCGCGCATCCAACCCGGAAGCCAGCCGCACCAATGCGCCGGAGGAAACACCGTGCACCTGGCCACCTTGGTTAGCGCACACTGCGCCCAGCCCGCCACAGGAGTCGCTGGTGCGCGATGAGACAAGGACACCCCTACCAACCAAGCCCTCCCTAACCCGGGCGACGCTAGGCCAATTGTGCATCGCCCAACGGACCTCCCGGTCGCGGCCGGTTACGACAGAGCCTGGGCCCTTAACCACTGCGCCACCCGGGAGGCCCTTAATACTAATATTTTAACTTAGGAAGAGTTCTGAAATCATTAATTGGAGGAATAACCCTGATTTTCAATCACAGCTTTCATGCGTCTTGGCCACCAGTCTTTTACGTTGGTGTTGGGTGACTTTATGCCATCCTGGCTCAAAAATCCAAGCAGCTTGGCTTTGTTTGATGGCTTGTGACCATCCATCTTCCTCTTGATCACATTCCAGACGTTTTCAATGGGGTTCAGGTCTGGAGACTGGGCTGGCCGTGACAGGGTCTTGATCTGGTGGTCCTCCATCCACACCTTGATTGACTTGACTGTGTGGCATGGATCATTGTCCTACTGGAAAAACCAATCCTCAGAGTTGGTGAACATTGTCAGAGCAGAAGGAAGCAAGTTTTCGTCCAGGACAACCTTGTACGTGGCTTGATTCATGCGTCCTTCACAAAGATAAATCTGCCCGATTCCATCCTCCACAAAATTTCACAGTGGGTGCGAGACACTGGCTTGTAGGCCTTTCCAGGTCTACGTCTAACCATTAGACGACCAGGTGTTGGGCAAAGCTGAAAATTGGACTCATCGGAGAAGATGACCTTACTCCAGTCCTCTACTATGGTCTTTTGAAAACCTCAGCCTGGCACTTCTTTGCTTCTCATTGATGAAGGGCTTTTTTCTAGCTTTACACAACTTCAGCCCTGCCCCTAGGAGCCTGTTTCAAACCATCCTCACCGTGCGCTTCACCTCAGCTGCATTAACCTACAAAAATAATGGCAAACTGCCTTGTTCAGGGGCAGAATGACAGATGTTTACCTTGTCAACTCTGGGATTCGATCTTGAAACCTTTTGGTTACTAGTCCAACGCTCTAACCACTAGGCTACCTGCCACCCCAATGAACTGCTGTCTTTGAAATGTTAAGGATGGAAGCATCCTGTATCCCTCTGCCAGTAAAGCCCTTCTTTTCCTCACTCAAAATGTTCCTTTTCAACTCTTCTGGCATAGTTAATGGTTATTTTTTGATTCCCAATTACTTTTGAGGTACTACTAGCACTGATTTAAACATCCAGCTGGTCCTATTCCAAGAGGATAGTGATGACCACAGCGGTTTTTATACTTTTCCTCGTTAAATAAGATTTGGTTCAGGTGACCACCTAATCAGTACCCCATTCAGTAGAATGAGGTGTGCCTGTGTGGGAAATCAACAGACACTGGAATGGAATTTCTGCCATACATGTAGAGATTCTGATTACAGTAACATTTGTTAATTCTTTCCAGAGCTCTGAGTGTATGTGGTACCCTGTATACAGGTTGGGAAGGCTGTGCACCAAAAGGCCAAAGGTTACCTGCAACAACCTGAGTGAGGAAAGAGATTATACAGATGAAATCTAATCTGAACACAGTGTATGTAGGGAATTAATGCTTGGTTACGTCATAATACGTCACAGCTTTATGACTGCGCATAATACATCGCAAGAGAAAGGCTTGTTTGGAGTCTAACTAGTGGTATTGTCTTCTCACTGGTTGTAGCTAGCTGAATAACGAAAGTGATGTACATATTTCCTACTGACTGAGTAATGGTTGTATCGATGGTTGGTTGGATGTTTTTTTTTTACATAGATAGGCTAACAGGATATCAATAGAAAGAAACCATTCCTTGCCCCCCAAAAATAATTTTGCACTTTGAGTAACAAGCACTAAGGGACCACAATGGAATTCGTTGATTTTATTGCGTTGTCCCTGACACATTTTATTTTATTAAACAGTTTTATTTTTTTTACTAAACTGTCAAATATATCTATCTCACTTTCTATCTAACTCAAATGGGCTGTTGAGAACTCTGATCATCACATTTCAGGCGCAAGCCAGCAGGTGGCAGTGTCTTTAAATGCAGCACTGCCTTAGTGCTTCTACACCTGCATTGCTTGCTGTTTGGGGTTTTAGGCTGGGTTTCTGTACAGCACTTTGAGATATCAGCTGATGTACGAAGGGCTATATAAATAAATTTGATTTGATTTGATGATCTGAGCATCAAATAACTTTGGTTGTGAACGTGGTTAATAAAAATGCGGAAATCCATTACATTTGCTTTGGTTTAGCAATTTATCTACCCTGTCTTAGTTAAAGTGTTGTGCAATATTGGAGGACAGGTGTCGTAACTGACATTTTTGTATTGTGCTTGATTATCCACTGGTATTAGTTTGACATATGTACTGAGCATCAAAAATCAGTTTTGAAAGATGTGGAAGAATTTGGGGTGAGCTGTTGTAACTTCTCAAGGGATATGTTCTGTGTTGGACTGTGATGTTATGCGTTTCATAGACTACTGGTATGTCTGCGTCCTAACACAAGGCCATTGTGTTCCGGAACTATTGATTTATAGAAGAAACTGTTGTGTGAATACAATATGATTGTATTATCACCTCCCACTATATAAGGGACATGTAACCATTTCATCCTTGCTGTGAAATTAGAGATGGCTCTCCTCTGCAGCTGCTTGTATTAAATATGTTTATTACATTGTTAAATATAGGATTATCACCACAGCAAGCAAAGTACTTGGAGTCAAACAGACAGGCCTGGATGAGATCTTTTAGGTCAGGGCCCTCCAAGTCTCACAAAATCATTTTAGACCCAAGCCACCCCTTGTACCCAGGCTTTGAACTACTCCCCACTGGGCACAGGTATAGGGCACCCCTCAGCAAGAAAAACAGAACTAGACACTCATTTGTGCCAGGTGTGATATCCCTCCTAAATAGCTCGGGCTGATGTTCCTATCGAATCAGTAAGGCCAGCAGGCTAGTCATTTTTTAAATGTTTCATTGGTATGTAACTGTTATGAAAGTTGTATTGTAAATGTTGTTTTGTATTAAAACGCCACTTTAAACGTGTACATGACACTGCAACAACATTTCCCCATGGGGACAATAAAGTCAGTAAGTAAACCCTGCCTTAATCTTGGAATAAAATTTTCCACAACTGTGGTTCAGAGATTCAAGAGTTTTACTCCTGAGTTGAGGCTAACGAGTGGCATTGATCCTGTTATTATCATGTAATTTGTTTTGTTTATTGTCAATACATGTCTCAGGTTATCAAAGGATGCCTTCAGTCTTGGAAGTACAGTTTTTGGCAATGGGCATGGTAAGTTAGCAAGGAGGGGCTGAGTGACACAAGCTCATCACATACCCCTTCCACCACAAGAAAGTGACCCAGATACTCCTCAGCATTGGGCTTCTGGTGCTCCTCTGTGGTGGGATTGAGAAGAGTGTGGGCACTGTTTGGTTACTCCTCATGTTTCAGCTGCTCTCTATCAGCACAGGGGTGTTGTACACAATTCTGGGGCTGGTAGTGTTTGGTGCATCTGCCCAGAATCAAGTGGAGGGGTTAGTTCCTGTATCCCTCTCCCTTATGGGTATGGCCACAGTGTACTCACTTATGGTTAAGGGCTTTCTTTTTGGGGTCAGTGTACCCATGTTAGCCCTGCCCTGGCTGTTTCTGCTCATAACATTTTTGGTCCCACACACTGTCTTACTCTGCAACGTCATCATCACAGGGCAGGATCTGTATCCTTACTCCAAATAACTGAAGCAGTCGGCAGTCGCCAGTTTCCTGCCAACACATTGGTGCAGCTGGCTTCTGTGTGAAGAAGCAGTGTGGCTTGGCAGGGTTGTGTTTCGGAGGACGCATGGCTCTCGACCATTGGCTTTTTCAAGTCCGTAGAGGAGTTGCAGCGATGGGACAAACTGTAACTACCAATTGGATGTCACAAAAAAAAATTTAAAAGCACCAAAACATTTCTATAATTAATTGGTCGTTGTGCACAGTAAAGAGAAGCCATAAATTACTCCCTAGTCTAAGTATAGCAATTCAATCATTATTATTTATTTACAATTGCATGTCTTCAAGTTATAATGTTTATATACAAATAGCTATTTTGCATAAACAACTGGATCAAGTGGTAATAGTCATGCAACAGGTCATGATGGAACACGTTATTCAATATATGTAATGCAAGAGAAAAAGTTCAAAGGCACACAAATGAAAACATGAACCCTGCCATATCACTACAATAGTTTAGGGGTTTCTCTATTAAAAGAAACTGCTGAACATCACCCTTATATCATCCATTTCATACAGTTAATGTTCAGCAGAACCTCAAGTTGAAGTAAATATTTTGTATCGGACCACCAACCAACAGCATAGAAAGACACCTCGATAAAATACTTACTGAGTGGCATAGTAGTAGGTGTCAGGTGCATCGGGTTCATTGTGTCAAGAACTGCAACACTACTGGGTTTTTAGCGCTCAACAGTTTCCCGCGTGTATCAAGAATGGTCCACCACCCAAAGGACATCCAGACAACTTGACTACTGTGGGAAGCATTGGAGACAACATGGGCCAGCATCTCTGTGGAACGCTTTCAACACCTTGTAGAGTCCATACCTGACGAATTGAGGCTGTTATTAATATTGGGGAGGTGTTCCTAATGTTTTGTATACTACAGGGCTAAAGAATCATATACTATGGAAGGTCCTTGAGAGTAAATGCCAGTGTATTCTATGGCTGCCATGAGTACATGCCTTTCTGTCTCCTCAGTCTGGAAGGGTGACTCGGCTGATAGAGAAAATATGATGAGGTGAACTCGTCCTCCTATTCTGAGGACTTTTCCATCTACTCCTTCACTGACTGTGAATCTGAGGTAAAAGAGTTGTACCCTACCGTCCTTGTCTTTGTTGAGTGACATCACTGTGAGGAGGATGGTCTCTGACAAGTTGACTGATACCCAGTGTGATGATGAGGATCATGTAAGGAGGACACCACCGCTGAAAGTTAAGGATGAGGAGGATATAAAAGGTAACAAAGCTTGAAGTGAGTTATATGGTAGAAGACGACGATCTGTCTCTCCACTCCTACGACGAGTCAGACTTCCTGGTTAGTTGTGCATATTGCATGGGGGATTGGAAATGATACAGACAATTATATTGATAGATCTCAAAATGTATCTGCAATATTAAAGCAGATCTCTCCCCCACACACACGTTTTTGAATAACTCTTGCTGAATGTGGAGAATGGACTATGACCAGCTAGCTCTCTGACACACAGCTTGATGATGGCAATGACGCCTCTACTGAGGACAGTCCAGAGCCTCCAAAGGAACCACAAGGACCAGTGAAGGACCATCGACTGGTAGGCATCTTTTAAATTTGTGTGTGTGTGTCACATCTCAATGGTTTGACCCTATGTCTGTAGAGATTATTGTGGCCAAGGCCAACCTCCTCCTCCCTGCCTCTGTGAGTTCACTGAATAAGGTGTCACACCAGCTTGAGGTGGTCCCCACTGTCCGGCCCTGCGGACAGCAGCTGGACAAGAAGACACAGTGGACCAACACCAACGAGGAGAGTCTGAGGAGGATCAAAGAGAACCTGACCTCAATAGAATTCAACCTGGAGGAAGGTCTGAAGATGCACAATGATGGTCAGGACATCAATCAAGAGGCCGAAGAAGAATGAGGGATGCTGTAGAGGATGGATTGCAAAGTGGATGGGGAGGAGGAAGGAGAGACTGAGGGACAAAGACATGGCTAGGGAGGTCAAGAGGATGGGTGAGAAGGTGAGGGCACTGATCCAAGTGATGAAGAGAACTGCAGTGAAGGTGATCTTAAGGCAGTAGACCTGGACAGTTGGCTGAATGACATGGAGGTTGAAATTATAGACAGCATGGCAGAAATGCAGACCATTATAGTCGAACAGGCTCCTCAAGTCTGAAAAAAATAACAATGTCCAGAGTTTTGTAAGTTACTCCTACTTATTGAGTGTAGTCATGTATCTGCAATGTGTTTAATGTGTTTGTTTTTAACATAGCACTTTCTTGATATTTGACTTGTTTCTGGTCCTACAGAGCCCAGGGAAGGTCTCTGGTCCTGTGTCTGGCAAGACTGGCCTCTCTCCTCTTGAGACCTCAGCACCCCGGACCCTGGCTGAAGCCCTACGGGCCCTGCCCTCTGCTGTGGCCCCTCCCTCCCCAGATAATGTCCCAAGGCCTCTGACTCCTCTCAGCCCTGTAGTTATCACTCCGTCCTCTACAGAGAACTTCCCATACCGCCGCAGCCCTCGGCTGGCCCCCATAACCAACCTGAGTGTAACCGCCCCCACAGGTGAGAGGAAATACAAGAAGGGTATATTTCCCGGAAGTCCTAGGTATAGTAGCTCAAGAGAAGAGAAAACCCATAAGCTTACATTACTTTATCTCCTTGTCCAAAATATTCAGGAAGGGAAGGTCAATAAGAAAAAGAAGTGCAAGGCCAAAAAAGTAGTTAAGCAAAAGAAGGCCGGTAAGATGCAACAGATGGAAAATGTTGGAGGAAGTAAGGAGGAGGACAAGAAGAGGAAATAGAGGGAGAAGTGGAACATAACCAGGGAATACTAGACTAGAAAATTCTAGAAATAGAATGAGGTAGCAGAGAAAGAGCAGCTATCTGAGGTGCCTTAATACTATTATTAACTGGTTACCAATGTAATTAGAGCAGTAAAAATAATGTTTTGTCATACCCGTAGTATATTGTTGTAAACACACACACAGATTTTGAGTATTGGTTACTCCTACAACACACACAAATGTAATTTCAGAGACAGGAACTATGATTAGCAAATACTTATATTGGTCTCGTTCTTATATTTTGAGACATGCATCATTCTTTAAAAAATATATATATTGGTCCCCATACTGCCTAGCCAGGTGGCTTGTGATAATGAGTTGGATTTACATAGTGCTTAGAAGCGCTTTCACATTCTTAGGCTTGGAAATATAGCCAGGAGAAGCAGGGTCAACACCTCTACTCATGCCATAAGTGCCATGACATATTTAGTAACCACAGAGAGATAAGACCTCTGTCTCCACAGTCTCATCCAAAGGACAGCACCAACCTTAGGGCAGTGTCACTGGTATTGGGGTCTTAGGTCTCATTTGGACAAAGGGAAGAGAAGATGCCCTTTACTGGTCTCCTTGCAATATCTGGTCTCCCACACAGAGATGGAAACCTACACCTGTTTAGACCCTGGAGGATATGGCTTCAGATGAAAGACAGCAGAGAGATGCAGAACGTAAAAGCTTCAAACACATTTATATGCAAATTCAGGACCATTGTACTCTGAAGTGGAGCATGCATCTGGTCTGAAGCATGTCAAAAGAGTAGAAATGAATTGGGACTGGAGGAATACATCACATTTAAACTAAATTATCATGTATCTAATTTAGATACACTCATCTGTACTTTTTTGTTTGAAATGGGACTTTCCAATAAAGCTTTTTATATTCCAATTATTTGTGTCAGACAGATTTGTCTTAATGAATTACATCAGGGGTTCTTAAACTTTTTACAGCAAGGGAATATTATTGTACTGACATTACCTAAATGTTATCAGTGGGGGGTGTTTAATCTGCTGTTCTGGTCTATATCCCACGGTAGGTGGTGGTAGGGCACCAATAAATAGTTGGATTTTTCACCAGAAACCCAAGAAGGCAGGCAGAGACTTTTGTTACCATGCAACAAGGAGATACTTGTGAAAAGTACTAGTTCCAGAATTGGCTGCTGTATACATAGCGTGCGTGTGTGTATGTGTTGGTATCTACTGTACTGATGGCGCAAAAGCATGCAAGCAGTTGCTCCCGATGCCATTTCGGTACACTGCAGCATCCACCGAGAGGCTCTTGCTGCCAAAGGAATGCCTGACAGCTTGAAAGACATTTTGGACACTACTGGGCAAATGGTTTACTTTGTTAAAGCAAGGCCCCTGATCTCTCGTGTATTATCTGCACTATGCAATGATATGGGCAGCGACCATGTAACGTTTGTACAACAAACAGAAGTGTGCTGGTTATCATGGGGCAAAGTATTGACACATTCTTTTAGAATTGAGAGACGAGCTTAAAGTTTTCTTTACTGACCATCATTTTCACTTGTCTGACCGCTTGCATGATGATGAGTTTCTCACACGACTGGCCTATCTAGGTGATGTTTTTTCTCTCCTGAATGATCTGAATCTAAGATTACAGGGACACTCCGTAACAATTTTGAGGGTGCGGGACAAAATTGAGGCTATGATTAAGAAGTTGGCGCTCTTCTCTGTCAGCATTACAAGGACAACACACAGGTACTTCCATCATTGTATGATTTTTTTGCGTGCAAATGAACTACAGCTTACGGACAATGTCAAATGTGATATAGCGAAGCACCTGAGTGAGTTGGGTGAGCAATTAAGCAGGTACTTTCCCGAAACGAATGACACAAACAACTGGATTCATTATCCCTTTCATGCCCTGCCTCCAGTCCACTTACCTTTATCTGAACAAGAGAAATTGCAACAACCGCTTCTGTGAAAATGGAATTTAATCAGAAGCCATTGCCAGATTTCTGGATTGGGCTGCGCTCAGAGTATCCTGCCTTGGCAAATCGCCTGTTAAGACACTGATGCACTTTGCAACCACGTACCCATGTGAGAGTGGATTCTCATCCCTCACTAGCATGAAAACTAAATACAGGCACAGACTGTGTGTGGAAAATGACTTAAGACTTAGACTCTCTCCAATACAACCCAACATTGCAGAGATATGTGCATCCTATCAAGCACACCCTTCTCATTAACCTGTGGTGAGTTATTCACAATTTTCGATGAACAAATAAAGTTTTATATGTAAGATAGCTAAATAAAGAGCAAAATTATTGATAATTAATATATTCTTATTTGTGCCCTGGTCCTATAAGAGCTCATTGTCACTTTCCACGAGCCGAGTTGTGACAAACTCACACTCGTTCTTATGTTTAATAAATGTATCGTATAGTGTGTGTGTGGCAGGCTTACAGTGATGGCAAACAACAACATTTGAGAGTGCGCTGAACCTGATGCTAGAGGGGGTACGTAGCTGGAGGTTGAATATTTGAATGGGTACGGGACTATAAAAAGTTTGGGAACCACTGCCCTAGATGTTAACCTATTTCATTTGGGTGAGGGGTTATTATGGGGAAAAAAATGATTCTCTATTTTGGAATAAACCGATAGATTTTTGTTATAAAATAAAGAGTGCAGCCAGACCTTTGTTGTTTCCCATCAGATTAGAAAAGTTGGAGATAATATACATTAAATGTTACACATTGTTTTTGTAGACCCACTCCAATTTGCATACTGCCCAAACAGATCCACAGGGGATGCAATCTCTATTGCACTCCACACTGCCCTTTCCCACCTGTACAACACGCTGATCCTCAACACTGGAGCCCCTCAGGGGTGTGTGCTCAGTCCCCTCCTGTACTCCCTGTTCACTCACGACTGCTTGGCCATGCACGACTCCAACACCATCATTAAGATTGCAGACTATGCAACAGTGGTAGGCCAAATCACCAACAACGACGAGACAGCCTATAGGGAGGGTTCAGAGACCTGGACGGGTGGTGCCAGAATATCAACCTATCCCTCAACGTAACCAAGACTAAGGAGATGATTGTGGACTACAGGAAAAGGAGGATCAAGCACGCCCCCATTCTCATCAATGGGGCTGTAGTGGAGGTTCTACAGCTGCAACATCGAGAGCGTTGCATCACTGCATGGTACGGCAACTGCTCGGCCTCCAACCGCAAGGCACTACAGAGGGTTGTGCGTACGGCCCAGTACATCACTGGGGTTAAGCTGCCTGCCATCCAGGACCTCTACACCAGGCGGTGTCAGCGGAAGGCCCTAAAAATTGTTAGAGACCCCAGACACTCCAGTCATAGACTGTTCTCTCTACTACCACATGGCAAGCGGTACCTGAGTGCCAAGTCTTGGACCAAAAGGCTTCTCAACAGTTTTTCCCCCAAACAATAAGACTCCCGAATCAAATGGCTACCCCGACTTTTACGCTACTGCTACTCTCTGTTTATCATATATGCATAGTCACTTTAACCATACCTTCATGTACATACTACCTCAATCAGCCCGACTAACCGGTGCCTGTATATAGCCTTGCTACTGTTATTTTTCACTGTATTTTTACTGTTGTTTTTATTTCTTTACTAATCTACTGTTCACCTAATACCTTTTTTTAACTTAAAAATTGCACTGTTGTTTAGAGCCTGTAAGTACGCATTTCACTGGGTCTACACCTGTTGTATTCCGCGTACCTGACAAATAAACTTTCAAATCAAATCAAATGTTATTTGTCACATACACATGGTTAGCAGATGTTAATGCGAGTGTAGCGAAATGCTTGTGCTTCTAGTTCCGACAATGCAGTAATAACCAACAAGTAATCTAACTAACAATTCCAAAACTACTGTCTTATACACACAAGTGTAAGGGGATAAAGAATATGTACATAAAGATATATGAATGAGTGATGGTACAGAGCGGCATAGGCAAGATACAGTGGATGGTATCGAGTACAGTATATACATATGAGATGAGCATGTAAACAAAGTGGCATAGTTAAAGTGGCTAGTGATACATGTATTACATAAAGATGCAGTAGATGATATAGAGTACAGTATATACGTATACATATGAGATGAATAATGTAGGGTATGTAAACATTATATTAGGTAGCATTGTTTAAAGTGGCTAGTGATATATTTTATATCATTTCCCATCAATTCCCATTATTAAAGTGGCTG
The DNA here is from genome assembly GCF_002021735.2 of Oncorhynchus kisutch. Lineage (NCBI taxonomy): Eukaryota > Metazoa > Chordata > Actinopteri > Salmoniformes > Salmonidae > Oncorhynchus > Oncorhynchus kisutch. The sequence goes on from NW_022263617.1 coordinate 26,887, forward strand.
GAGTTGAGTCAGTGTGTTGGCAGCAGCCACTTAATGCTAATGGTGGCTGTTTAACAGTCTGATGGCCTTGAGAAAGAAGCTGTTTTTCAGTCTCTCGGTCCCAGCTTTGATGCACCTGTACTGACCTCGCCTTCTGGATGATAGCGGGGTGAACAGGCAGTGGCTCAGGTGGTTGTTGTCCTTGATGATCTTTATGGCCTTCCTGTAACATCGGGTGGTGTAGGTGTCCTGGAGGGCAGGTAGTTTGCCCCCGGTGATGCGTTGAACAGACCTCACTACCCTCTGGAGAGCCTTACGGTTGTGGGCGGAGCAGTTGCCGTACCAGGCGGTGATACAGCCCGCCAGGATGCTCTCGATTGTGCATCTGTAGAAGTTTGTGAGTGCTTTTGGTGACAAGCCGAATTTCTTCAGCCTCCTGAGGTTGAAGAGGCGCTGCTGCGCTTTCTTCACGATGCTGTCTGTGTGGGTGGGCCAATTCAGTTTGTCTATGATGTGTATGCCGAGGAACTTTGAACTTGCTACCCTCTCCACTACTGTTCCATCGATGTGGATAGGGGGGTGTTCCCTCTGCTGTTTCCTGAAGTCCACAATCATCTCCTTAGTTTTGTTGACGTATAGTGTGAGGTTATTTTCCTGACACCACACTCCGAGGGCCCTCACCTCCTCCCTGTAGGCCGCCTCGTCGTTGTTGGTAATCAAGCCTACCACTGTTGTGTCGTCCGCAAACTTGATGATTGAGTTGGAGGCGTGTGTGGCCACGCAGTCGTGGGTGAACAGGGAGTACAGGAGAGGGCTCAGAACGCACCCTTGTGGGGCCCCAGTGTTGAGGATCAGCGGGGTGGAGATGTTGTTGCCTACCCTCACCACCTGGAGGCGGCCCGTCAGGAAGTCCAGTACCCAGGGACCCAGGGTCTCGAGCTTGATGACGAGCTTGGAGGGTACTATGGTGTTAAATGCCGAGCTGTAGTCAATGAACAGCATTCTCACATAGGTATTCCTCTTGTCCAGATGGGTTAGGGCAGTGTGCAGTGTGGTTGAGATTGCATCGTCTGTGGACCTATTTGGGCGGTAAGTAAATTGGAGTGGGTCTAGGGTGTCAGGTAGGGTGGAGGTGATATGGTCCTTGACTAAGCACTTCATGATGACGGAAGTGAGTGCTACGGGGCGGTAGTCGTTTAGCTCAGTTACCTTAGCTTTCTTGGGAACAGGAACAATGGTGGCCCTTTTGAAGCATGTGAGAACAGCAGACTGGGATAGGGATTGATTGAATATGTCCGTAAACACACCAGCCAGCTGGTCTGCGCATGCTCTGAGGGCACGGCTGGGGATGCCGTCAGGGCCTGCAGCCTTGCGAGGGTTAACACGTTTAAATGTTTTACTCACCTCAGCTGCAGTGAAGGAGAGGCCGCATGTTTTGGTTGCAGGCTGTGTCAGTGGCACTGTATTGTCCTCAAAGCGGGCAAAAAAGTTATTTAGTCTGCCTGGGAGCAAGACATCCTGGTCCGTGACGGGGCTGGTTTTCTTTTTGTAATCCGTGATTGACTGTAGACCCTGCCACATACCTCTTGTGTCTGAGCCGTTGAATTGAGATTCTACTTTGTCTCTATACTGACGCTTAGCTTGTTTGATTGCCTTGCGGAGGGAATAGCTGCACTGTTTGTATTCAGTCATGTTTCTGGTCACCTTGCCCTGATTAAAAGCAGTGGTTCGCGCTTTCAGTTCCACGCGAATGCTGCCATCAATCCACGGTTTCTGGTTTGGGAATGTTTTAATCGTTGCTATGGGAACGACATCTTCAACGCACGTTCTAATGATGTTGTTGTCTGACGCAATATGAAACATATCCCAGTCCACGTGATGGAAGCAGTCTTGGAGTGTGGAATCAGATTGGTCGGACCAGCGTTGAACAGACCTCAGCGTGGGAGCTTCTTGTTTTAGTTTCTGTCTGTAGGCAGGGAATAACAAAATGGAGTCGTGGTCAGCTTTTCCGAAAGGAGGGCGGGGCAGGGCCTTATATGCGTCGCGGAAGTTAGAATAGCAGTGATCCAAGGTTTTGCCAGCCCTGGTTGCGCAGTCGATATGCTGATACAATTTAGGGAGTCTTGTTTTCAGATTAGCCTTGTTAAAATCCCCAGCTACAATGAATGCAGCCTCAGGATGTATGGATTCCAGTTTGCAAAGAGTCAAATAAAGTTTGTTCAGAGCCATCGATGTGTCTGCTTGGGGGGGAATATATATGGCTGTGATTATAATCGAAGAGAATTCCCTTGGTAGATAATGCGGTCGACATTTGATTGTGAGGAATTCTAAATCAGGTGAACAGAAGGACTTGAGTTCCTGTATGCATTTGTGACCACACCACGTCTCGTTAGCCATAAGGCATACGCCCCCGCCTCTCTTCTTACCAGAAAGATGTTTGTTTCTGTCGGCACGATTTGTGGAGAAACCAGCTGGCTGCACCGACTCCGATAGCGTCTCTCCAGTGAGCCATGTTTCCGTGAAGCAAAGAACGTTACAGTCTCTGATGTCCCTCTGGAATGCTACCCTTGCTCGGATTTCATCAACCTTGTTGTCAAGAGACTGGACATTGGCGAGAAGTATACTGGGGAGTGGTGCACGATGTGCCCGTCTCCGGAGTCTGACCAGAAGACCGCTACGTTTCTCTCTTTTACGAAGTCGTTTTTTGGGGTCGCCGGCTGGGATCCATTCCGTTGTCCTGGGTGAAAGGCAGAACACAGGATCCGCTTCGCGAAAGTCATATTCTTGGTCGTACTGATGGTGAGTTGACGCTGCTCTTATATTCAGTAGTTCTTCTCGACTGTATGTAATGAAACCTAAGATGACCTGGGGCACTAATGTAAGAAATAACACGTAAAAAAACAAAAAACTGCATAGTTTCCTTCCGGCGCCATCTCTGTCGGCGCCGGAAGTTCTCAACTTTGATATGATTTGTAAGTGAAAGTAGGCAAAAACAGAGGTGATTATGATATGAAATATTGCATCAGGACATCTATCATGCTGTGAAGATCCTTCTTGTATATGAACTCATTTCAAATGTAAGGTATTGAAGGCATTCTATTTTTGCTGTCTGTAAATGTATTTACAAAATTCAACATGGCTGCCTATTCAGATGCTCTAGGAAGGTTGTGTAAATACAGAGAGAAGAGTTCAATTAGAGTAAAATATCCATACTTGTAGCACATTCATATTGTACCATGTATTGTTCAATTCATACATTTAAATTGCAGTAACTATTCAGTCATTGTGCTTTGTTTTTCATCGGTTCATTAAAGAATAGGTCTTTGATTAAGTCATGGTAAACTGTAAAAATGGTGTTCCTTTGAACTTTTTCTCTTGCATTACTGATATTGAATAATGTGTTCCATCATGACCTGTTACATGACTATTACCACTTGATCCAGTTGTTTATGCAAAATAGCTATTTGTATATAAACAGTATAACTTGTACACATGCACTTGTAAAGAAATTATAATAATTGATGTGCTATACTTAGTCTTGGTTGTAATTTATGGCTTCTCTTTACTGTGCAAAACGACCAATTTATTATTTATATATTTTTTGTACTTTTATCTTTTTTTAATCCCCCAATTTTCATGATATTCAATTGGTAGTTGCAGTGTTGTCCCATCTCTGCAACTCCCCTATGGACTCGGGAGAAGCGAAGGTCAAGAGCCATGCATCCTCCGAAACAGGACCCTGCTAAGCTGCACTGCTTCTTGACACACTGCTCGCTTAACCCGGAAGCCGCACCAATGTGTTGGAGGAAACACCGTGCAGCTGGTGACCAAAGTCAGCAGGGCCATCTGTGCGCCGCCTCATGGGACTCCTGGTCACGGCCGGCTCGAACCCAGGTTTGTAGTGACACCTCAAGTACTGCGATGCAGTGCCTTAGACCGCTGCGCCACTTGGGAGGCCCAACTACCTTATTTTCTAAAGATGACATCATAATCTGCCCTTGTAGCCCACACTCTTGATAACCTCAACCACTGCTCCCTGCTCCAGAATTGGGCAATTATACATTGCCCAACAAACTGCATGTAATGGATCTAATTTACTGGTGAGTGGATGCTATTTCATTTCATTGCTGTAAGTAGTTAAGGAAAGAAAAACTGAATACATCTGTGGAATATAAATTGCCGGATTTATAAAGGATGTATAAATCAAGAGTGCCAAGAGCTATGTCTACCATATGTGTAGAACAACACAAAGTACAAGCCAAAAGGAGTGGTCTTTCATTCAACTGACAATCAAAAACGTCTTGCATTGATTTGACCCTGAACATTCAGAGTTTGATTGACTCTTCAAACCAAAATCATCAGTGAAGAAACCGTGTACCTTTTAAGTACTACCTTATAGTACTTCAAACCCCATGTCCAAGTATTTTACATTTCAACGTATAACAAATGTGAGAGAGCTATCATTCAACGAGTTGTCTATGTTATCAATCTGTCAATGAAGACACCGGTGCCCCTGGGTGAACCATCACAGACTCGGGCATGTTTGCTGTGAAACTCTGGGGGGCACTGACAGACAGACTGGAGAGAATGTTGAGAATGTAGATGTTGAGCCACTGGAGCCCAGTGACTGCTGGTTTGAGAGGCAGATGTCTGCCAATGACTGTGTCCGTGACTATGTCCATGGCCCAGCCTTCAAATGTCTTTGGTGTGGTCTCGGTAGCCTGTAGGTTGGAGGAAACTGGAGCGTAGGCTTGGACTGGGTAGGAATGATTCTGGAACCAATGAGAATGTGGAGAGTTTACAGAGAGCTTATCTAACTAAACAGTGATTCTCTAACTAATCATGGGGGACCACTAGGTGCCTATTGTACAGTATTCAATTACAGCTGAGGATCATCTATTGAAACTGCTCATTATACTGTAGTACATCATGTACTCTGGCTTGCACCCAGCAATCATGTTCATTTAATGACCTCTCGTCTTGTAGGATAAATGATGCATCTAGTGCTTTCTCAGTACTCAGGGTGGGTGGACTGTCTTCCTTCTCTATTGATGTAGGGTCATACAGGACATCAATGTTCAGGGGCACAACTTTCACTGGGGACAGGGAGACATCCCCCCCCATTCTGAAATTGCATTTTTGTCCCCCCCAGATGTATCATTGAAAGGTGATACAAAACGAGGCAAAAGTGTGCTTTAGGGCCTTGAGGATGCGGTTGGGTTGGCTGTTTGGACTATTTATCTGACCGGATGGGGAGAAAAAACACTTCTAAAACCAAAGTTGTCCCTCAGAAGCCTGAAAGGCATCTTCTTATCCAGGACTGATGCTCTATGTTCAGCATGAGGACTCAACACACATTTCAAGCATATTATTTATTTTAATTGAACCTTTATTTAACTAGGCAAGTCAGTTTAAGAACAAATTCTTATTTACAATGATGGCCTACCCTGGCCAAACCCGGACAGAGCTGGGCCAATTGTGCACCGCCCTATGGGATTCCCAATCACGGCCAGATGTGATACAGCCTGGATTCAAACCAGGGACTGTAGACTGAGATGCAGTGCCTTAGACCACAGCACCGCACATAAACATATTACCATTTAACTACACTATTAAGCCCACTTAAAGCTGTGACATACTGCAGTGTATCACAGTTATTTTCAACCACAATAAGGTTGGAGTAAGGATAGAGATCCCCCCTGCTATGATGGGGTTGCAGAGGAAGAGAGTGTGGGACCAAAAGTGTTACTATGACCAGAAACAGCCAGGCCAGGGCTAACATGGGTACACTGACCCCAAAAAGAAAGCCCTTAACCATAAGTGAGTACACTGTGGCCATACCCAGAAGGGAGGGGGATACAGGAACTAACCCCTCCACTTGATTCTGGGCAGATGCACCAAACAGTACCAGCCCCAAGGTTGTGTAAACACCCCTGTGTTGATAGAGAGCAGCTGAAACATGAGGAGGAACCAAACGGTGCCCACAGTCTTCTCAATCCCACCACAGAGGAGCACCAGAACCCCAATGCTGAGGAGTATCTGGGTCTCTGTCTGGTGGTGGAAGGAGTATGTGATGGGCTTGTGTACCGCAAAGGAAGAGGAGAGGATTAAACGGATGTTATCGGGTTGACAGACATCAGCGGCATTGATGTGTTGTGCTCTAGCTTGCTGCTGTAGCCTAATGGCACAATCTGTTACGTCATTAACGTTAGCTACACGTTGTAGCACGCTAGATAACGTTACAACAGACCCATTCAAAGTGGCTAGCTAGCTACTGAGCATGATTCTTGAGTCACTCAACCCCTCCTTGCTAAGGTACCATGCCCATTGGCAAAAACTGTAGTTACAAGACTTTAGACATCTTCTGATAAACCGAAATATGTAGTGACTGTAAACAAAACTGATGATACTGTAACGGCCCTGGGTTTATAAGCGCGGAAATTGACTCTGCCGCACGAGCATGCTTTTGGGGCACAGTCGATAGCGCGCCGGACCTCGGGCTAGAAGGTCCGAGGGTTCGAGACCTGCTCCCTGTCTGTTTCATTACAATACTATAATGACAGCAACAATGCCACTTGTTAGCCTGAACTCAGGAGTAAAACTCTTGAACCTCTGAACCACATCTTTCTAAACTATTCGGGTGATCATGTTGATGCTCAGTACAAACTTGTCAAACTACTAGAGGATAATCAAGCACAATACAAAATGTCACTAACGACACTTTTCTTCCAATATTGCACAACACTTTAGCCAAGACTTGAGAAGCTAGCTTGCTAAACAAAAACAAATGTACTGAACTTCCGCATTTGGATTAATCACTTTCACAACCACAAAGATACTGTTGCGCAGACCATGAAGTGCGTTAAAGGCAGTGCTGCATTTAAAGACACTTCCTTCCACCTGCTGGCTTGTGCCTGAAATGTGATGACCAAGGAGTCCTCAACAGCTCATGTGAGTTAGATAGAAAGTTAGATATATTTGATTGGACAATTTAATAAAATAATAAAACCCGTTGAATTAAATAAAACGTGTCAGGCCAGGGACAACACAATAAAGTAAACGGTTTCTATTGTGGTCCCTTAATGTTACTCAAAGTAAAACAATAATACAACAAAATATTTGGCAAGGAATGGTTTCTTCCTATTGATATCATGTTGGTCTATCTATGTAAAACGTCCAACCAACCATCGATACAACCATTACTCAGTCAGTAAGATATAATAAGCACATCACGTTCGTTATTGAGCTACAACCAGTGAAAATATGATACCACTAGTCCGGCTCCAAACAAGCGTTTTTCTTGTGACGTATTAAGCGCAGTCATAAAGCTGTGACCCAAAATGACGTAACCATGCATTAATTCACTACATAAACGGTGTTCAGATTTGATTTAATCTGTTCAATAGTTTTCTTCACTCAGGTTGTTGCAGGTAATCTTTGGCCTTTTGGGGCACCTCCTTCCCAACATATATATACATATATAGGGAATAGGGTGCCATTTGGGATGCCATCTTTGTGTGTCTGTCTGTGTGTGAGTCAGGATGTGTTTTGTGTCTATTAATTGATGGAAATGTTTCCCTCAGAAAGAAAGATGGATCGTAATGATGAGAGAATCAAAAGAGCTTTAAGACGCCGCCCTTATGTGGTAAATATCAAATATTTGTTTGTTTTGTCCTGTTTTTGTTATATTATCACATTTTAAATTAAGTGTTGTGTTGACAGTTGAAACCAGTGAGGGTGAACACCCCTGATTCGGTGTTGTGGCCAACCGGCAAGGTGCACAGAAGGCCAAAGCCTGTAAGTCATATCTGACCTGAAACAAAAACACATACACATTAGTTATGCATTCTGCATGTACAAACTGCAGTTCTCAGAATTATAACAAATGCAGATATCCCTATCTAACTTCATTGAATGCTGTCTTGACAGTCTAATTCAGTGCAGACCCCTCAGATCCACAAAAGGCCTGTAAGTCAAATTCAACCACATAACAGTCCTTATATTATTTATTGATACACAATTCAAGGCCAATATGAGCAAAGCAGTGTTGAATTCATTCTTTACTGTTAACAGCCAATCATTGTGAGCTATGGGCAGGACCAGACATCTGGGGATGGATGGAGCATCAATCTAGAGCCTCTCAGCCAGGTCATCTCTGCTGTTCCCATAAAGACACAACAGTTAGATCAATCTGTTGATTCATATGGCCATTTTGGTTGGCTTGGTTGAATTGACAATTATCCATTCGAGATGCTAAAGAATCCTGTACTATGGAAGATCTTTTGCCCCACCCCTAATGTTATGGGAGTTGCATTTATTGCATTTTCAGTTACCCATGTATTACTCACTACTTGTACAACCATGTTGGATTGCCTACATATTCTATGTATTCTATGGCTGCCATGAGTACATGCCTTTCTCTGTCTCCTCAGTCTGGAAGGGTGACTAGGCTGATAGAGAGAAAATATGATGACGTGATCTCATCCTCCAGTTCTGATGACTTTTCCATCTACTCCTTCACTGACTGTGAATCTGAGGTAAAAGAGTTGTACCCTACCGTCCATGTCTTTATTGAGTGACATCACTGGGAGGAGGATGGTCTCTGACTATTTGACTCTGATACACAGTGTGATGATGAGGATCATGAAAGGAGGACCCCAAAGCTGAAAGTTGAGAATGGAAAGGTGACAAAGCTTGATGTGAGGGATATGGACGAGGATGATGATCTGTCTCTCCACTCCTTCGATGAGTCAGACTTCCTGGTAAGTTCTGCATATTAAATATTTTTTATATATATACATGGGGGATTGGAAATGATGCAGACAATTACTTATTGAGTGTAGTCATGTATCTGCAATGTGTATAGAGTAGTTATAAAGTATTTCTACAGATTGTGTTGAACATAGCACTTTCCTGATATGTTACTTTACTTTCTGGTCCTACAGAGCCCAGGGAAGGTCTCAGGTCCTGTATCTATCAAGAATGGCCTCTCTCCTCTTGTAACCTCAGCACACCGGACACTGGCTGAAGCCCTATGGGCCCTGCCCTCTGCTGTAGGCTCTCCCTACCCAGTAAATGTTCCAAGGCCTCGGACTCCTCTCAACCCTGTCATTATCGCTCCGCCCAGAACAGAGAACTTCCCATACCGCCACTGCCCTCGCCTGGCTCCCATCACCAACCTGAGCGAGACCGGCAGGAAGCTGCTCCAGGAAATGGCTGGAGTGACCCCACAGGTGAGAGGAAATACAAGAAGGGAATATTGGCCGTAAGTCCTTCTATAGTATAGCATAAGTCCTTCTCTAGTATAGTATAGCTCTAGGTATAGTAGCTCAAGAGAAGAGAGAACCCATAAACTTACATTACTTTATCTGCTTGTCCAAAATATTCAGGAAGGGAATGTCAATAAGAAAAAGAAGAGCAAGGCCAAAAAAGAATTGAAGCAAGAGAAGGCCAGTGAGACGAAACAGATGGGAAATGTTGGAGAAAGTAAGGAGGAGGACAAGAAAGAGGAAAAGAAGAGTCTGAGGAAGAGGTGAGGAAATAGAGGAGGGAGAAGTGGAACATAACCAGGGAATACTAGACTAGAGAATTAGAGAAATAGAATGAGGTAGCAGAGAAAGAGCAGCTATCTGATGTGTAAGTGCAAACTTAAGCAATAAGGCACGAGGAGGTGTGATATATGGCCAATATATCACGGCTAAGGGCTGTTCTTAAGCACGACGCAACACGGAGTGCCTGGATACAGCCCTTAGCCGTGGTATATTGGCCATATACCACAAACCCCCGAGGTGCCTTATTGCTATTATTAACTGGTTACCAACGTAATAAGAGCAGTAAAAATAAATGTTTTGTCATACCCGTGGTATACGGTCTGTTATAAACTGGGTGGTTCGCGCCCTGAATGCTGATTGGCTGACAGCCGTGGTATATCAGACCATATACCACAGGCATGACAAAGTATTTAATTTTACTGCTCTAATTACATTAACCAGTTCATCATAGCAATAAGAAAACTTGGGGGTTTGTGGTATATGGCCAATATACCACGGCTAAGGGCTGTATCCAGGCACTCCGTGTTGTGTTGTGCGAAAGAACAGCCCTTAGCTGTGGTATATTGGCCATATACCACACCCCCTCGTGCCTTTTTCCTTAAATATACCACGGCTTTCAGGCAATCAGCATTCAGGGATCGAACCACCCAGTTTATAATACTATTTATTCTCCTGTGGTTTTTAATTGACAGGTTTCTTCAGTGGCTGCTGTCCAAACTGAGATGTTCAAAGAAATAATGGACAACTATTACTTCTACCACACACACACAATGATTTGAGTATTGGTTATTCCTACAACACACACAAATGTAATTTCAGAGACAGGAACTATGATTAGCAAAATACATATATTGGTCTCATTCTTATATTTTGAGACATGCAGCATTATTTAAAAAATATATATATATTGATCCCCATACAGCCTATGATAATGAATTGGATTTACATGCTTAGGCTTGGAAATATAGCCAGGAGAAGCAAAGGACAGCACCAACCTTAGGGCAGTGTCACTGGTATTGGGGTCTTAGGTCTCCTTTGGCCAAAGTGAAGAGTTGAGGGCCCCTTACTGGTCTCCTTGCAATATCTGGTCTCCCACACAGAGATGGAAATCTACACCTGTTTAGACCCTGGAGGATATGGCTTCAGATGAAAGACAGCAGAGAGATGCAGAACGTAAAAGCTTCAAACACATTGATATGCAAATACAGGACCATTATAAACTGAAGTGGAGCATGCATCTGGTCTGAAGCATGTCAAAAGAGTAGAAATGAACTGGGACTGGAGGAATACATCACATTTAAACTAAATTATCATGTATCTGATTTAGCTACACCCATCTGTACTTTTATAGTGCTGTTTGAAAAGTGCATTTCCAATAAAGTTTTTTAAATTGGGGTTATTTGTGTCAGACAGATTTTTGTCATAATTAATTACATCAGAGGTTCTTAAACTTTTTACATCAAGGGAATATTATTATACTGATATTATCTTACCTGTTATCAGTGGGGGTGATTTATTCTGTTGCTCTGGACTGTATCCCACGGTAGGTGGCTGTAGTGAACCAATAAATAGTTGTATTGCTCGCCAGAAACCCAACCAGGCTGGCAGGCAGTTGTTACCATGCAACCAGCTGCTGTATACATAGCGCGCGTGTGTGTATGTTGCTAACCTAGCTAGTTAGCTAGCCATCAATAAAGTTCCCAATGTTACAACATGGCAGACGGCTGGAGCACCGACACCGGAGAGGCTGCCTATCGTTCCCGGGATGCTGTCAAAAACCTTACAATTAAGTAAGTTGCAGTTGGCCGTTGTGTGGCTTTTAGTCCTTGCATTGCCATATAAGCAAGACACTGTCGTTAGCTCTCAAAGCAGATGATGATGATAAACACCCAGTATATTGCTTGACCTGATCCCTGAGTTTGCCATGAAAACATGGCATTTAGCTAGCTAGAATCCTGTTTACTTTGTTTATATTTACAATGGTGTTTACAGGATCCGTATTCAGAGAGTCACCTCCACAGCAGCCCTCTCCCAACACCTTCAGCAGCAGGTTTGGACTCAACAGGAGAGGGGAGGCATTGAGCTGGACACCCTCAACTCACAGACTCAATCAGGTGTTAACACTGTTTTGAAACAGGAAGATGATGTTAGATGTTTTGAAACAGAAAGATGTCAGATGCTTCTTAGTTGAGTAGATGTCATTTTCGTGGTGACTAGATACGGACCACAACATCTTGGTTTTGTTTCAGCCAGAAATGATGAGGAGTTAGTGGTAGGCTGGCAGGAGAAGCTGTTCAGTCAGTGTCCTTATAACAAATAAGAATTTACTGTTTAGGATAGTTTGTTGCATAGTAAGGTGTGTGTGTGTGTGCACAATATGAAGTGGTTTTGTTCCAGAGAGAGTCAGTATGCCAGACTCCGCTGGAGAGACAATACCACACAGAGATCATGGCTCAGGAGCGGACCAGGGGCAGACAGAACTGCAGGATTTTCACCTACACCGATTCTGACTGCTACACCAATTGGGAAGGGGTGGTTTTCAACAGAATCTCCATTTCTGTAACGGTTCTGTAACCAAAGACTCTGGGAGACGGGAAGCAAGTATAGGGGGAGGATTTTATAGGGGGAGCTGGAGCAGACGTGGCAATTTCATTATTCAAAACAAAGCATTTACCTATTTTCTGTCCAAAAGAAACGTTAGTGTTTTAAAGCTGTTTTTGATGTACTCACTACAGCATTCCCAGAGTATGGTGACGCAGGTCAAGTCCAATCCTACCTTACTGGCACATAGGATGGCCAATGTCAGACACAGACGACAGGACAGACGCCCCGCTCATTTACAATTGCGACCTGGCCAAGATAAAGCAAAGCAGTTCGACACATACAACGACACAGAGTTACACATGGAGTAAAACAAACATACAGTCAATAATACAGTATAAACAAGTCTATATACGATGTGAGCAAATGAGGTGAGATAAGGGAGGTAAAGGCAAAAAAAGGCTGTGGTGGCAAAGTAAATACAATATAGCAAGTAAAACACTGGAATGGTAGATTTGCAATGGAAGAAAGTGCAAAGTAGAAATAAAAATAATGGGGTGTAAAGGAGCAAAATAAATAAATTAAATACAGTAGGGAAAGAGGTAGTTGTTTGGGCTAAATTATAGGTGGGCTATGTACAGGTGCAGTAATCTGTGAGCTGCTCTGACAGTTGGTGCTTAAAGCTAGTGAGGGAGATAAGTGTTTCCAGTTTCAGAGATTTTTGTAGTTCGTTCCAGTCATTGGCAGCAGAGAACTGTAAGGAGAGGCGGCCAAAGAAATAATTGGTTTTGAGGGTGACTAGAGAGATATACCTGCTGGAGCGTGTGCTACAGGTGGGAGATGCTATGGTGACCAGCGAGCTGAGATAAGGGGGGACTTTACCTAGCAGGGTCTTGTAGATGACATGGAGCCAGTGGGTTTGTCGACGAGTATGAAGCGAGGGCCAACCAACGAGTGCGTACAGGTCGCAATGGTGGGTAGTATATGGGGCTTTGGTGACAAAACGGATTGCACTGTGATAGACTGCATCCAATTTGTTGAGTAGGGTATTGGAGGCTATTTTGTAAATGGCATCGCCAAAGTCGAGGATTGGTAGGATGGTCAGTTTTACAAGGGTATGTTTGGAAGCATGAGTGAAGGATGCTTTGTTGCGAAATAGGAAGCCAATTCTAGATTTAACTTTGGATTGGAGATGTTTGATATGGGTCTGGAAGGAGAGTTTACAGTCTAACCAGACACCTAAGTATTTGTAGTTGTCCACGTATTCTAAGTCAGAGCCGTCCAGAGTAGTGATGTTGGACAGGCGGGCAGGTGCAGGTAGCGATCGGTTGAAAAGCATGCATTTAGTTTTACTTGTATTTAAGAGCAATTGGAGGCCACGGAAGGAGAGTTGTATGGCATTGAAGCTTGCCTGGAGGGTTGTTAACACAGTTTCCAAAGAAGGGCCAGAAGTATACAGAATGGTGTCGTCTGCGTAGAGGTGGATCAGAGACTCACCAGCAGCAAGAGCGACCTCATTGATGTATACAGAGAAGAGAGTCGGTCCAAGAATTGAACCCTGTGGCACCCCCATAGAGACTGCCAGAGGTCCGGACAGCAGACCCTCCGATTTGACACACTGAACTCTATCAGAGAAGTAGTTGGTGAACCAGGCGAGGCAATCATTTGAGAAACCAAGGCTGTCGAGTCTGCCGATGAGGATGTGGTGATTGACAGAGTCGAAAGCCTTGGCCAGATCAATGAATACGGCTGCACAGTAATGTTTCTTATCGATGGCAGTTAAGATATCGTTTAGGACCTTGAGCGTGGCTGAGGTGCACCCATGACCAGCTCTGAAACCAGATTGCATAGCAGAGAAGGTATGGTGAGATTCGAAATGGTCGGTAATCTGTTTGTTGACTTGGCTTTCGAAGACCTTAGAAAGGCATGGTAGGATAGATATAGGTCTGTAGCAGTTTGGGTCAAGAGTGTCCCCCCCTTTGAAGAGGGGGATGACCGCAGCTGCTTTCCAATCTTTGGGAATCTCAGACGACACGAAAGAGAGGTTGAACAGGCTAGTAATAGGGGTGGCAACAATTTCGGCAGATAATTTTAGAAAGAAAGGGTCCAGATTGTCTAGCCCGGCTGATTTGTAGGGGTCCAGATTTTACAGCTCTTTCAGAACATCAGCTGAACGGATTTGGGAGAAGGAGAAATGGGGAAGGCTTGGGCGAGTTGCTGTGGGGGGTGCAGTGCTGTTGACCGGGGTAGGAGTAGCCAGGTGGAAAGCATGGCCAGCCGTAGAAAAATGCTTCATGAAATTCTCAATTATGGTGGATTTATCAGTGGTGACAGTGTTTCCTATCTTCAGTGCAGTGGGCAGCTGGGAGGAGGTGTTCTTATTCTCCATGGACTTTACAGTGTCCCGGAACTTTTTTGAGTTAGTGTTGCAGGAAGCAAATTTCTGCTTGAAAAAGCTAGCCTTGGCTTTTCTAACTGCCTGTGTATAATGGTTTCTAGCTTCCCTGAACAGCTGCATATCACGGGGGCTGTTCGATGCTAATGCAGAACGCCATAGGATGTTTTTGTGTTGGTTAAGGGCAGTCAGGTCTGGGGAGAACCAAGGGCTATATCTGTTCCTGGTTCTAAATTTCTTGAATGGGGCATGTTTATTTAAGATGGTTAGGAAGGCATGTTTTTTAAATATCCAGGCATCCTCTACTGACGGGATGAGATCAATATCCTTCCAGGATACCCCGGCCAGGTCGATTAGAAAGGCCTGCTCGCTGAAGTGTTTCAGGGAGCGTTTGACAGTGATCAGTGGGGGTCGTTTGACCGCTGACCCATTACGGATGCAGGCAATGAGGCAGTGATCGCTGAGATCTTGTTTGAAGACAGCAGAGGTGTATTTAGAGGGCAAGTTGGTTAGGATGATATCTATGAGGGTGCCGGTGTTTAAGGCTTTGGGGAGGTACCTGGTAGGTTCATTGATAATTTGTGTGAGATTGAGGGCATCAAGTTTAGATTGTAGGATGGCTGGGGTGTTAAGCATGTTCCAGTTTAGGTCGCCTAGCAGCACTAGCTCTGAAGATAGATGGGGGGCAATCAGTTCACATATGGTGTCCAGAGCACAGCTGGGGGCAGAGGGTGGTCTATAGCAGGCGGCAACGGTGAGAGACTTGTTTTTAGAGAGGTGGATTTTTAAAAGTAGAAGTTCAAATTGTTTGGGTACAGACCTGGATAGTAGGACAGAACTCTGCAGGCTATCTTTGCAGTAGATTGCAACACCGCCCTCTTTGGCAGTTCTATCTTGTCTGAAAATGTTGTAGTTTGGAATTAAAATTTCAGAATTTTTGGTGGTCTTCCTAAGCCAGGATTCAGACACAGCTAGAACATCCCTGTTGGCAGAGTGTGCTAAAGCAGTGAATAAAACAAACTTAGGGAGGAGGCTTCTAATGTTAACATGCATGAAACCAAGGCTATTACGGTTACAGAAGTCGTCAAAAGAGAGCGCCTGGGGAATAGGAGTGGAGCTAGGCACTGCAGGGCCTGGATTCACCTCTACATCGCCAGAGGAACAGAGGAGGAGTAGAATAAGGGTGCGGCTAAAAGCAATAAGAATTGGTCGTCTAGAACGTCTGGAACAGAGAGTAAAAGGAGGTTTCTGGAGGCGATAAAATAGCATCAAGGGATAATGTACAGACAAATGTATGGTAGGATGTGAATACAGTGGAGGTAAACCTAGGTATTGAGTGATGAAGAGAGAGATATTGTCTCTAGAAACATTGAAACCAGGAGACGTCATTGCATGTGTGGGTGGTGGAACTAATAGGTTGGATAAGGTATAGTGAGCAGGACTAGAGGCTCTGCAGTGAAATAAGCCAATAAACACTAAACAGAACAGCAATGGACAAGGCATATTGACATTAAGGAGAGGCATGCTTAGTCGAGTGAGTAGAGAGGTTGATTGGGGGGTCACGGCGATTTAGACAGCTAGCCAGGCCATCGGTAGCAAGCTAGCATAGGATGGAGGTCTGTTATTAGCCACCTCTTGCGTTCCGTCAGTAGATTAGTGGGGTTCCGTGTGGTAGAGGGGATTAATCCAAATCACACAAAAAAACTATAGATATAGTTATAGAAGCCCAAGAAGAAAAATAATAATATAAATAAATAAATAAATTGTCCGATTGTCTATTCAGATAGCAGCCGATAAGATAGCTAACGGTTAGCGGGCCGCATATGGGCGTGAGTGACTGAGTGTGTAGTGTTATTCACTGTTGGTGCACTGTAACAATACTTGTATTATAGTTCATGCAAAATCAAAACTTGGAAGATGTTTTTGTAACCCAAAGTGGCCTAATGTCAGATTTGTCCTTATGCATGTAAGTGATGTACATACAGTACACTGATGAAATATTATTATAGTCTTTCAGGCAGGTTAGAGTCTTTTCTATGACAATGACCTCTCCTCTCTTTTCCTCCTTTCAGCGTTATGTACGTCATAAAGACTACCTCAACAGCTTGGTTGGCCAGGACTGAAATGGTATGCATGTAGTTTGTGACAGATCTTTAATACAAGTTGTTTCATCAGCAAAGGTCATCTCAAATCCAATTTTATTTGTCACATGCGCCGAATACAACCTTACAGTGAAATGCTTATTTACAAGCCCTTAACCAACAATGCAGTTTAAGAAAAATAAGTGTTAAGTAAAAAATAGATCATTTAAATAAAAGTAACAAATAATTAGAGAGCAGCAGTAAAATAACAATTGCGAGGCTATATACAGGGTGTACCGGTACAGAGTCAATGTGCGGGGGCACCAGTTAGTCGAGGTAATAGAGGTAAAGTGACTATGCAGAGGGTAGCAGCAGCTTAAAACAGTGGGGGGGGTGCAAAAAGTCTGGGTAGCCATTTGATTAGCTGTTCAGGAGTCTTATGGCTTGGGGGTAGAAGCTGTTAAGAAGTCTTTTGGACCTCGACTTGGCGTTCTGGTACCGCTTGCCATGTGGTAGCAGAGAGAACATTTTATGACTAGGGTGGCTGGAGTCTTTGATAGTTTTTAGGGCCTTCTTCTGACACCGCCTGGTATAGAGGTCCTGGATGGCAGGAAGCTTGGCTCCAGTGATGTACTGGGCCGTACGCACTACCCTCTGTAGTGCCTTGCGGTCGAAATCCGACCAGTTGCCATACCAGGCAGTGATTCAACCAGTCAGGATGCTCTCGATGGTGCAGTTGTAGAATTTTTTGAGGATCTGAGGACCCATGACAAATCTTTTCAGTCTCTTGTGGGGGAATAGGCTTTGTTGTGCTCTCTTCACGACTCTTGGTGTGTTTGGACCAAGATAGTTTGGTGATGTGGACACCAAGGAACTTGAAGCTCTCAACCTGCTCCACTACAGCCCCGTCGATGAGAATAGGGGCGTGATTAGTCCTCCTTTTCCTGTAGTCCAAAATCATCTCCTTTGTCTTGATCACATTGAGGAAGAGGTTGTTGTCCTTGCACCACATTGTCATGTCTCTGACCTCCTTATGGTCTTCCTCGTCGTTGTCGATGATCAGGCCTACCACTGTTGTCACCGGCAAACTTAATGATGGTGTTGGAGTCGTGCCTGGCCGTGCAGTCATGACTGAACAGGGAGTACAGGACGGGACTGAGCATGCACCCTAGAGGTTCCCCCGTGTTGAGGATCAGCGTGGCGGATGTGTTGTTACCTACCTTACCACCTGGGGGCGGCCCGTCAGGAAGTCCAGGATCCAGTTGTAGAGGGAGGGGTTTAGTCCCAGGGTCCTTAGCTTAGTGATGAGCTTTGAGGGCACTATGGTGTTAAACGCTGAGATGTAGTCAATGAATAGCATTCTCACATAGGTGCTCCTTTTGTCCATGTGTGAATGGCAGTGTGGAGTGCAATGGAGATTGCATCATCTGTGGATCTGTTGGGCCGGTATGCTAATTGGATTGGATCTAGGGTTTCTGGGATAATGGTGTTGATGTGAGCCATGACCAGCCTTTCAAAGCACTTCATGGCTACAGACGTGAGTGCTACGGGTTGGTAGTCATTTAGGCAGGTTACCTTAGTGTTCTTGGGCACAGGGCCTATGGTGGTCTGCTTGAAACATGTTAGTAGTACAGACTCAGACAGGGAGAGGTTGAAAATGTCAGTGAAGACACTTGCCAGTTGGTCAGCGCATGCTCGGAGTATACGGCCTGGTAATCCTTCTGGCCCTGCGGCCTTGTGAATGTTGACCTGTTTAAAGGTCTTACATCGGCTGCGGAAAGCGTGATCACACAGTCGTCCGGAACAGCTGATGCTCTCATGCATGTTTCATTGTTACTTGCCTCGAAGCGAGCATATTAGTTATTTAGCTCGTCTGGTAGGCTCGTGTCACTGGGCAGCTCTCGGCTGTGCTTGCTTCCCTTTGTAGTCTGTAATAGTTTGCAAGCCCTGCCACATCTGACGAGCGTCAGAGCCGGTGTAGTACGATTCGATCTTAGTCCTGTATTGACATTTTGCCTGTTTGATGGTTCGTCGGAGGGCATAGTGGGATTTCTTATAAGCTTCCTGTTGTATAGCACACTGTATTACTTATACAACTAATATAAGGACATGACATGAGACGGGAGTAGAAATTAACGTGGGCATTGTTTAATGCATTTCACAGGGAGAACATTCCAAGCATTTCAACGTAGGTAAGCAAGGGGGGTTTACAGGTGCCCTAATGGGACAACACTAGAATATCAATACACAACACTTCCGGGTTAGAGTCCCGCTCCTTGAAAGAGGCAGCTCTACCCTTTAGCTCAGTGCAGATGTTGCCTGTAATTCATGGCTTCTGGTTGGGGTATGTACGTACAGTCATTGTGGGGACGACGTCATCAATGCACTTATTGATGAGGCCGGTGACTAATGTGGTGCCATCGGAAGAATCCCAGGAACATATTCCAGTTTGTGCAAGCAAGACAGTCCTGTAGTTTAGCATCTGCTTCATCTGAGCACTTTTTTATTGACCGAGTCACCAATGCTTCCTGCTTTATTTTTTGCTTGTAAGCAGGAATCAGGAGGTTAAAATTATGATCAGATTTGCCAAATGGAGGGCGAGGGAGAGCTTTGTACGCATCTCTGTGTGTGGAGTAAAGTTGTTCTAAAGTTTTTTCCCCCTCTGGTTGGACATTTAACATGCTGGTAGAAATGAGGTCAAACTGATTTAAGTTTCCCTCCATTAATGTCCCCGGCCACTAGGAGTGCCGCCTCTGGATGAGCGTTTTCCTGTTTGCTTATGGCGGTATACAGCTCATTGAGTGCGATCTTAGTGCCAGCATCGTTCTGTGGTGATGTGTAGACAGCTACCTAAAATACAGATGAAAACTCTCTAGGTATATAGTGTGGTCTGCAGCTTATCATGAGATACTCTAGCTCAGGCGAGCAAAACCTTGAGACTTCCTTAGATATCGGGCACCAGCTGTTGTTTACAAATATACATAGACCGCCACCCCTTGTCTTACCAGAGGATGCTTTTCTACCCTGCCGATGTAAAAACCCGCCAGCTGTATGTTATGATGTCGTTCAGCCACGACTCTGTGAAACATAGATATTACAGTTCTTAATGTCCCGTTGGTAGGATATACGTGCTTTAGTTTGTCCCATTTATTTTCCAACTATTGTACTTTGGCCAACAGTACGGATTGCAAGGCAGATTAGCCACTTGTCGATAAATCCTCACATGCCACCCCCGATCTCCTTCTGCGAAATCTACATATTATTTTCCTACAAATGACGGGGATGAGGGCCTGTTCAGGTGTCTGGAGTAAATCCCTCTCGTCTGACTCATTAAACAACAATTCTTTGTCCAATTCAAGGTGGGTAATCGCTGTTCTGATGTCCAGAAGCTCTTTTCGGTCATAAGAGACGGTAGCAGCAACATTATGTACAAAATAAGTTTCAATCAAAGCGAAAAATCAGACAAAATAGCATGGTTGGTTAAGAGCCAATAAAACGGCAGCCCATCCTCTCTGGCGCCAGTTCAATTTATTAGTCCATGTTACGGGGAACAAAGGGAATTTGTTTTTCTGAAGGGGTTGGTCACAAGATCTGCCAGTTCAGATCAAATCACACGTTTGTTGCCTGACTCAGGACTCAAAACAGTGACCTTTCAGTTACTGGACTAATTCTCTATCAAACATGAGTCTCTCTCATGACCTGGTAATGAGGTAGTCCTGCGTGCAACTTTAAAATCAGTGTCACCCTCAGCTCAAGACACTGACCTCTTGGTCCAATGGTCAAGACACTGGTTTTTCCCATAGGAGGCTCAGTTACAGATCCTGCCCATGAAATGTGCACACCTCTCCCAAAGCACAATTCCACTGCTTCCACCAATGTAGTGTTTTTTTGCAAACAGCAATGGTGTGTAATGCCCCTTTTGTCTCAAACCCGGGTGAAAAGAAAAATCCTTATTTAAAACTGTAATTTTTTTTGACCATTTGATACTGAAAAATAAAATTTTATATAATCAATAAATAATAAAATTATTATTTATAAAAATTGATCAGCACATTAACTCAGGAGCACAATATATGAAACACTTTGGCCTATAAACAAAAATGAATAAAACAATTTGCGCTGATTTTTTTAAATCAAAATGAGGAAGTCAGGATTAATGGCTACAAAGAGCACGTTTTGCAGAGCACAGCTTTTCGAAGCGGGGTTTGAAGCATGATACTAGAACTCTCAGCTCCTGCTCAATGTTTAGCTGGGACCTTTACTTGGTCTTCAGTGCAGCAACAGCAGAGAAGCCAGTCTCACAAAGATAAGATGTTGCAAAAGGAAGAAGAATGCCCATTGCCCTCTGCCCTAAGAGTGGATACTGCCTCTCTACACTCAGCCAGAATTCACTCAGTGTCTGTGATGTGAACCTCAGTCTCAATGTGGAGTCAGACGTCATATCAATGAACTGGTCCTCCTCTGCAGAGCTGAAACCAGTTGGAGCTGGTGCATTGAAAGGATCTCTCACCAAGTCATATTGGGAACTGTTTTCAGGGAAGTACTTTTTAAAGAATCCCATCAGTGATGAAATATGCTCCTTAATATATGGAATCACTGAGGTGGCATCATAGTCAGTAGTGTCAACAAATTCATGCAGGTTCTCGAATGAATCAGTATTTCCTTCATCAAGTTGCCTGCCCCACATTGCAAGCTTTCGAGTGAAAGAACTGATCTTGTCTGTGACCTGAGGGAGGTGTGTATCTTTCCCTGAAGCTGTAGATTTAGTTCATTTAGTTTTCAAAATATGTCACTCAGGTAGGCCAGTTTTGCCAGGAAGTTCTCATCACTAAATTTTTCTGCGAGGTCATACTTGTGCTCCTGCTCCGAAAACATTCTTATCTGCTCTCTGAGCTCAAAAACTCGTGACAGCCACCTTGCTTCACTGTGAAACAGCACAGCTGATGTTCAGCGATCCCATCTCCTCACAGATAGCAGAGAAGACTCTTGTTTTTAGTGGTCTGGTCTTTATAAATTGACTACACCTACAATGTCAGTCATAACACTCCACTAATTCAGAGGAAAGGTGCCTTGATGGCCAGTGCTTCTT
>NW_022263618.1:0-17500 GCF_002021735.2 Oncorhynchus kisutch
CCAGTGGCACCTTCATGGACCAGAACCATGGTCATTGATGACCAAACCCACAAGGTAATAGCTGGGATAGAACAACTGCCGGGGCAGAGCTCAATATCCTCCCATCACCAAGCTGGGAAACGTGGCTCAAAAGTTAGGATAAATCGGACGCCGAAGGGTGTTCCAACCACTAAATCGGACGCCGGCGGCAAATGTCCGAATTACCATGGTTCCGAGGGGCTCACATCCCTCAAAAGTACCCAGTACTTATTTTCTATTCGGCCTGATCAGTTTGGCACCACCCCCGTCTCTCTAGGACATGGAAGTCTTGTTGTCAAAAACCAGGTTTCTGATTTCGCGCCGGTACCTGTCTGGTCGACACCCCCCGAGTGTGTCATTGACGATCAGGCCAATTTATCGATATAATCCCGGAACCGCACAGGGTGTATGTCCGCCCCGAAATTGGGGGTAAAATTCGGTTAAACACAAAACGTGAATAAATCAGAAAGTACACATCCAATCTGGATGGGGGTTTTTTAAAACGAAAGGGCACATATAGACGAGCATTTACATTTAATTAAAACCGTTTTTGTATAAAACATTTAATAGAAAATCGTGTTTTAAGTTTTGGGAAAAAAGTGAATGTTACAGGAAACATAGGTGCCTATGGATGCGAAATGTTTTTGATATGCTGCAATTGTTGCCCCATCACGAGAGAGGGTATGAGACGAAATTTGGGACCTCTAGCCCTTCGGGAAGTATTTTTAATCATTTTTGAAATTACAGAAATTGGTCGGGAAAATGGCAGAGTCCACACTTTTCAAAGCCGTGCACCTGGTGATTGAAAACGTGCATCTGGTAACCCAAAAATTCAAATATGGTCTAAATACACTTGCAGGTGTTCCAGACATTAATGCCCGCTATGGAGCACCCTACTACGGCCCTCTATCAATGGGGGCCCGTCCTGAGTGCTTTATGGACTGTTTGAAATTTCACGATGGATACTGATTGCTATACAAGCGGTAACCCAAAAACACAAATATGGTCATAAATGCATTTAACGGTCATTCTGATTTTAATGCCCGCTATAGGAGCACCCTACTACGGCCCTCTTTCACTCAGGGCCGTCCTGGGTGCTTTATGGACTGTTTGACAAGTGCTGGAGGAGGAAATAGAGCCGTGCACCTGGTGATTGAAACCGTGCATCTGGTAACCCAAAAACACAAATATGGTCATAAATGCATTTAACGGTCATTCTGATTTTAATGCCCGCTATAGGAGCACCCTACTACGGCCCTCTTTCACTCAGGGCCGTCCTGGGTGCTTTATGGACTGTTTGACAAGTGCTGGAGGAGGAAATAGAGCCGTGCACCTGGTGATTGAAACCGTGCATCTGGTAACCCAAAAACACAAATATGGTCATAAATGCATTTAACGGTCATTCTGATTTTAATGCCCGCTATAGGAGCACCCTACTACGGCCCTCTTTCACTCAGGGCCGTCCTGGGTGCTTTATGGACTGTTTGACAAGTGCTGGAGGAGGAAATAGAGCCGTGCACCTGGTGATTGAAACCGTGCACCTGGTGATTGAAAACGTGCATCTGGTAACCCAAAAATTCAAATATGGTCCTAAATGCATTTAAGGGTCATTCTGATATTAATGCCCGCTATGGAAACACCCTACTACGGCCCTCTCTCTGTCGGGGGCGACCTGAGTGCATTATGGACACTTTGAAATTTCACGATGGATACTGATTGCTATACAAGCGGTAACCCAAAAACACAAATATGGTCATAAATGCATTTAACGGTCATTCTGATTTTAATGCCCGCTATAGGAGCACCCTACTACGGCCCTCTTTCACTCAGGGCCGTCCTGGGTGCTTTATGGACTGTTTGACAAGTGCTGGAGGAGGAAATAGAGCCGTGCACCTGGTGATTGAAACCGTGCATCTGGTAACCCAAAAACACAAATATGGTCATAAATGCATTTAACGGTCATTCTGATTTTAATGCCCGCTATAGGAGCACCCTACTACGGCCCTCTTTCACTCAGGGCCGTCCTGGGTGCTTTATGGACTGTTTGACAAGTGCTGGAGGAGGAAATAGAGCCGTGCACCTGGTGATTGAAACCGTGCATCTGGTAACCCAAAACACAAATATGGTCATAAATGCATTTAACGGTCATTCTGATTTTAATGCCCGCTATAGGAGCACCCTACTACGGCCCTCTTTCACTCAGGGCCGTCCTGGGTGCTTTATGGACTGTTTGACAAGTGCTGGAGGAGGAAATAGAGCCGTGCACCTGGTGATTGAAACCGTGCACCTGGTGATTGAAAACGTGCATCTGGTAACCCAAAAATTCAAATATGGTCCTAAATGCATTTAAGGGTCATTCTGATATTAATGCCCGCTATGGAAACACCCTACTACGGCCCTCTCTCTGTCGGGGGCGACCTGAGTGCATTATGGACACTTTGAAATTTCACGATGGATACTGATTGCTATACAAGCGGTAACCCAAAAACACAAATATGGTCATAAATGCATTTAACGGTCATTCTGATTTTAATGCCCGCTATAGGAGCACCCTACTACGGCCCTCTTTCACTCAGGGCCGTCCTGGGTGCTTTATGGACTGTTTGACAAGTGCTGGAGGAGGAAATAGAGCCGTGCACCTGGTGATTGAAACCGTGCATCTGGTAACCCAAAAACACAAATATGGTCATAAATGCATTTAACGGTCATTCTGATTTTAATGCCCGCTATAGGAGCACCCTACTACGGCCCTCTTTCACTCAGGGCCGTCCTGGGTGCTTTATGGACTGTTTGACAAGTGCTGGAGGAGGAAATAGAGCCGTGCACCTGGTGATTGAAACCGTGCATCTGGTAACCCAAAAACACAAATATGGTCATAAATGCATTTAACGGTCATTCTGATTTTAATGCCCGCTATAGGAGCACCCTACTACGGCCCTCTTTCACTCAGGGCCGTCCTGGGTGCTTTATGGACTGTTTGACAAGTGCTGGAGGAGGAAATAGAGCCGTGCACCTGGTGATTGAAACCGTGCACCTGGTGATTGAAAACGTGCATCTGGTAACCCAAAAATTCAAATATGGTCCTAAATGCATTTAAGGGTCATTCTGATATTAATGCCCGCTATGGAAACACCCTACTACGGCCCTCTCTCTGTCGGGGGCGACCTGAGTGCATTATGGACACTTTGAAATTTCACGATGGATACTGATTGCTATACAAGCGGTAACCCAAAAACACAAATATGGTCATAAATGCATTTAACGGTCATTCTGATTTTAATGCCCGCTATAGGAGCACCCTACTACGGCCCTCTTTCACTCAGGGCCGTCCTGGGTGCTTTATGGACTGTTTGACAAGTGCTGGAGGAGGAAATAGAGCCGTGCACCTGGTGATTGAAACCGTGCATCTGGTAACCCAAAAACACAAATATGGTCATAAATGCATTTAACGGTCATTCTGATTTTAATGCCCGCTATAGGAGCACCCTACTACGGCCCTCTTTCACTCAGGGCCGTCCTGGGTGCTTTATGGACTGTTTGACAAGTGCTGGAGGAGGAAATAGAGCCGTGCACCTGGTGATTGAAACCGTGCATCTGGTAACCCAAAAACACAATATGGTCATAAATGCATTTAACGGTCATTCTGATTTTAATGCCCGCTATAGGAGCACCCTACTACGGCCCTCTTTCACTCAGGGCCGTCCTGGGTGCTTTATGGACTGTTTGACAAGTGCTGGAGGAGGAAATAGAGCCGTGCACCTGGTGATTGAAACCGTGCACCTGGTGATTGAAAACGTGCATCTGGTAACCCAAAAATTCAAATATGGTCCTAAATGCATTTAAGGGTCATTCTGATATTAATGCCCGCTATGGAAACACCCTACTACGGCCCTCTCTCTGTCGGGGGCGACCTGAGTGCATTATGGACACTTTGAAATTTCACGATGGATACTGATTGCTATACAAGCGGTAACCCAAAAACACAAATATGGTCATAAATGCATTTAACGGTCATTCTGATTTTAATGCCCGCTATAGGAGCACCCTACTACGGCCCTCTTTCACTCAGGGCCGTCCTGGGTGCTTTATGGACTGTTTGACAAGTGCTGGAGGAGGAAATAGAGCCGTGCACCTGGTGATTGAAACCGTGCACCTGGTGATTGAAAACGTGCATCTGGTAACCCAAAAATTCAAATATGGTCCTAAATGCATTTAAGGGTCATTCTGATATTAATGCCCGCTATGGAAACACCCTACTACGGCCCTCTCTCTGTCGGGGGCGACCTGAGTGCATTATGGACACTTTGAAATTTCACGATGGATACTGATTGCTATACAAGCGGTAACCCAAAAACACAAATATGGTCATAAATGCATTTAACGGTCATTCTGATTTTAATGCCCGCTATAGGAGCACCCTACTACGGCCCTCTTTCACTCAGGGCCGTCCTGGGTGCTTTATGGACTGTTTGACAAGTGCTGGAGGAGGAAATAGAGCCGTGCACCTGGTGATTGAAACCGTGCATCTGGTAACCCAAAAACACAAATATGGTCATAAATGCATTTAACGGTCATTCTGATTTTAATGCCCGCTATAGGAGCACCCTACTACGGCCCTCTTTCACTCAGGGCCGTCCTGGGTGCTTTATGGACTGTTTGACAAGTGCTGGAGGAGGAAATAGAGCCGTGCACCTGGTGATTGAAACCGTGCACCTGGTGATTGAAAACGTGCATCTGGTAACCCAAAAATTCAAATATGGTCCTAAATGCATTTAAGGGTCATTCTGATATTAATGCCCGCTATGGAAACACCCTACTACGGCCCTCTCTCTGTCGGGGGCGACCTGAGTGCATTATGGACACTTTGAAATTTCACGATGGATACTGATTGCTATACAAGCGGTAACCCAAAAACACAAATATGGTCATAAATGCATTTAACGGTCATTCTGATTTTAATGCCCGCTATAGGAGCACCCTACTACGGCCCTCTTTCACTCAGGGCCGTCCTGGGTGCTTTATGGACTGTTTGACAAGTGCTGGAGGAGGAAATAGAGCCGTGCACCTGGTGATTGAAACCGTGCATCTGGTAACCCAAAAACACAAATATGGTCATAAATGCATTTAACGGTCATTCTGATTTTAATGCCCGCTATAGGAGCACCCTACTACGGCCCTCTTTCACTCAGGGCCGTCCTGGGTGCTTTATGGACTGTTTGACAAGTGCTGGAGGAGGAAATAGAGCCGTGCACCTGGTGATTGAAACCGTGCACCTGGTGATTGAAAACGTGCATCTGGTAACCCAAAAATTCAAATATGGTCCTAAATGCATTTAAGGGTCATTCTGATATTAATGCCCGCTATGGAAACACCCTACTACGGCCCTCTCTCTGTCGGGGGCGACCTGAGTGCATTATGGACACTTTGAAATTTCACGATGGATACTGATTGCTATACAAGCGGTAACCCAAAAACACAAATATGGTCATAAATGCATTTAACGGTCATTCTGATTTTAATGCCCGCTATAGGAGCACCCTACTACGGCCCTCTTTCACTCAGGGCCGTCCTGGGTGCTTTATGGACTGTTTGACAAGTGCTGGAGGAGGAAATAGAGCCGTGCACCTGGTGATTGAAACCGTGCATCTGGTAACCCAAAAACACAAATATGGTCATAAATGCATTTAACGGTCATTCTGATTTTAATGCCCGCTATAGGAGCACCCTACTACGGCCCTCTTTCACTCAGGGCCGTCCTGGGTGCTTTATGGACTGTTTGACAAGTGCTGGAGGAGGAAATAGAGCCGTGCACCTGGTGATTGAAACCGTGCACCTGGTGATTGAAAACGTGCATCTGGTAACCCAAAAATTCAAATATGGTCCTAAATGCATTTAAGGGTCATTCTGATATTAATGCCCGCTATGGAAACACCCTACTACGGCCCTCTCTCTGTCGGGGGCGACCTGAGTGCATTATGGACACTTTGAAATTTCACGATGGATACTGATTGCTATACAAGCGGTAACCCAAAAACACAAATATGGTCATAAATGCATTTAACGGTCATTCTGATTTTAATGCCCGCTATAGGAGCACCCTACTACGGCCCTCTTTCACTCAGGGCCGTCCTGGGTGCTTTATGGACTGTTTGACAAGTGCTGGAGGAGGAAATAGAGCCGTGCACCTGGTGATTGAAACCGTGCATCTGGTAACCCAAAAACACAAATATGGTCATAAATGCATTTAACGGTCATTCTGATTTTAATGCCCGCTATAGGAGCACCCTACTACGGCCCTCTTTCACTCAGGGCCGTCCTGGGTGCTTTATGGACTGTTTGACAAGTGCTGGAGGAGGAAATAGAGCCGTGCACCTGGTGATTGAAACCGTGCATCTGGTAACCCAAAAACACAAATATGGTCATAAATGCATTTAACGGTCATTCTGATTTTAATGCCCGCTATAGGAGCACCCTACTACGGCCCTCTTTCACTCAGGGCCGTCCTGGGTGCTTTATGGACTGTTTGACAAGTGCTGGAGGAGGAAATAGAGCCGTGCACCTGGTGATTGAAACCGTGCACCTGGTGATTGAAAACGTGCATCTGGTAACCCAAAAATTCAAATATGGTCCTAAATGCATTTAAGGGTCATTCTGATATTAATGCCCGCTATGGAAACACCCTACTACGGCCCTCTCTCTGTCGGGGGCGACCTGAGTGCATTATGGACACTTTGAAATTTCACGATGGATACTGATTGCTATACAAGCGGTAACCCAAAAACACAAATATGGTCATAAATGCATTTAACGGTCATTCTGATTTTAATGCCCGCTATAGGAGCACCCTACTACGGCCCTCTTTCACTCAGGGCCGTCCTGGGTGCTTTATGGACTGTTTGACAAGTGCTGGAGGAGGAAATAGAGCCGTGCACCTGGTGATTGAAACCGTGCATCTGGTAACCCAAAAACACAAATATGGTCATAAATGCATTTAACGGTCATTCTGATTTTAATGCCCGCTATAGGAGCACCCTACTACGGCCCTCTTTCACTCAGGGCCGTCCTGGGTGCTTTATGGACTGTTTGACAAGTGCTGGAGGAGGAAATAGAGCCGTGCACCTGGTGATTGAAACCGTGCATCTGGTAACCCAAAAACACAAATATGGTCATAAATGCATTTAACGGTCATTCTGATTTTAATGCCCGCTATAGGAGCACCCTACTACGGCCCTCTTTCACTCAGGGCCGTCCTGGGTGCTTTATGGACTGTTTGACAAGTGCTGGAGGAGGAAATAGAGCCGTGCACCTGGTGATTGAAACCGTGCACCTGGTGATTGAAAACGTGCATCTGGTAACCCAAAAATTCAAATATGGTCCTAAATGCATTTAAGGGTCATTCTGATATTAATGCCCGCTATGGAAACACCCTACTACGGCCCTCTCTCTGTCGGGGGCGACCTGAGTGCATTATGGACACTTTGAAATTTCACGATGGATACTGATTGCTATACAAGCGGTAACCCAAAAACACAAATATGGTCATAAATGCATTTAACGGTCATTCTGATTTTAATGCCCGCTATAGGAGCACCCTACTACGGCCCTCTTTCACTCAGGGCCGTCCTGGGTGCTTTATGGACTGTTTGACAAGTGCTGGAGGAGGAAATAGAGCCGTGCACCTGGTGATTGAAACCGTGCATCTGGTAACCCAAAAACACAAATATGGTCATAAATGCATTTAACGGTCATTCTGATTTTAATGCCCGCTATAGGAGCACCCTACTACGGCCCTCTTTCACTCAGGGCCGTCCTGGGTGCTTTATGGACTGTTTGACAAGTGCTGGAGGAGGAAATAGAGCCGTGCACCTGGTGATTGAAACCGTGCACCTGGTGATTGAAAACGTGCATCTGGTAACCCAAAAATTCAAATATGGTCCTAAATGCATTTAAGGGTCATTCTGATATTAATGCCCGCTATGGAAACACCCTACTACGGCCCTCTCTCTGTCGGGGGCGACCTGAGTGCATTATGGACACTTTGAAATTTCACGATGGATACTGATTGCTATACAAGCGGTAACCCAAAAACACAAATATGGTCATAAATGCATTTAACGGTCATTCTGATTTTAATGCCCGCTATAGGAGCACCCTACTACGGCCCTCTTTCACTCAGGGCCGTCCTGGGTGCTTTATGGACTGTTTGACAAGTGCTGGAGGAGGAAATAGAGCCGTGCACCTGGTGATTGAAACCGTGCATCTGGTAACCCAAAAACACAAATATGGTCATAAATGCATTTAACGGTCATTCTGATTTTAATGCCCGCTATAGGAGCACCCTACTACGGCCCTCTTTCACTCAGGGCCGTCCTGGGTGCTTTATGGACTGTTTGACAAGTGCTGGAGGAGGAAATAGAGCCGTGCACCTGGTGATTGAAACCGTGCACCTGGTGATTGAAAACGTGCATCTGGTAACCCAAAAATTCAAATATGGTCCTAAATGCATTTAAGGGTCATTCTGATATTAATGCCCGCTATGGAAACACCCTACTACGGCCCTCTCTCTGTCGGGGGCGACCTGAGTGCATTATGGACACTTTGAAATTTCACGATGGATACTGATTGCTATACAAGCGGTAACCCAAAAACACAAATATGGTCATAAATGCATTTAACGGTCATTCTGATTTTAATGCCCGCTATAGGAGCACCCTACTACGGCCCTCTTTCACTCAGGGCCGTCCTGGGTGCTTTATGGACTGTTTGACAAGTGCTGGAGGAGGAAATAGAGCCGTGCACCTGGTGATTGAAACCGTGCATCTGGTAACCCAAAAACACAAATATGGTCATAAATGCATTTAACGGTCATTCTGATTTTAATGCCCGCTATAGGAGCACCCTACTACGGCCCTCTTTCACTCAGGGCCGTCCTGGGTGCTTTATGGACTGTTTGACAAGTGCTGGAGGAGGAAATAGAGCCGTGCACCTGGTGATTGAAACCGTGCACCTGGTGATTGAAAACGTGCATCTGGTAACCCAAAAATTCAAATATGGTCCTAAATGCATTTAAGGGTCATTCTGATATTAATGCCCGCTATGGAAACACCCTACTACGGCCCTCTCTCTGTCGGGGGCGACCTGAGTGCATTATGGACACTTTGAAATTTCACGATGGATACTGATTGCTATACAAGCGGTAACCCAAAAACACAAATATGGTCATAAATGCATTTAACGGTCATTCTGATTTTAATGCCCGCTATAGGAGCACCCTACTACGGCCCTCTTTCACTCAGGGCCGTCCTGGGTGCTTTATGGACTGTTTGACAAGTGCTGGAGGAGGAAATAGAGCCGTGCACCTGGTGATTGAAACCGTGCATCTGGTAACCCAAAAACACAAATATGGTCATAAATGCATTTAACGGTCATTCTGATTTTAATGCCCGCTATAGGAGCACCCTACTACGGCCCTCTTTCACTCAGGGCCGTCCTGGGTGCTTTATGGACTGTTTGACAAGTGCTGGAGGAGGAAATAGAGCCGTGCACCTGGTGATTGAAACCGTGCATCTGGTAACCCAAAAACACAAATATGGTCATAAATGCATTTAACGGTCATTCTGATTTTAATGCCCGCTATAGGAGCACCCTACTACGGCCCTCTTTCACTCAGGGCCGTCCTGGGTGCTTTATGGACTGTTTGACAAGTGCTGGAGGAGGAAATAGAGCCGTGCACCTGGTGATTGAAACCGTGCATCTGGTAACCCAAAAACACAAATATGGTCATAAATGCATTTAACGGTCATTCTGATTTTAATGCCCGCTATAGGAGCACCCTACTACGGCCCTCTTTCACTCAGGGCCGTCCTGGGTGCTTTATGGACTGTTTGACAAGTGCTGGAGGAGGAAATAGAGCCGTGCACCTGGTGATTGAAACCGTGCACCTGGTGATTGAAAACGTGCATCTGGTAACCCAAAAATTCAAATATGGTCCTAAATGCATTTAAGGGTCATTCTGATATTAATGCCCGCTATGGAAACACCCTACTACGGCCCTCTCTCTGTCGGGGGCGACCTGAGTGCATTATGGACACTTTGAAATTTCACGATGGATACTGATTGCTATACAAGCGGTAACCCAAAAACACAAATATGGTCATAAATGCATTTAACGGTCATTCTGATTTTAATGCCCGCTATAGGAGCACCCTACTACGGCCCTCTTTCACTCAGGGCCGTCCTGGGTGCTTTATGGACTGTTTGACAAGTGCTGGAGGAGGAAATAGAGCCGTGCACCTGGTGATTGAAACCGTGCATCTGGTAACCCAAAAACACAAATATGGTCATAAATGCATTTAACGGTCATTCTGATTTTAATGCCCGCTATAGGAGCACCCTACTACGGCCCTCTTTCACTCAGGGCCGTCCTGGGTGCTTTATGGACTGTTTGACAAGTGCTGGAGGAGGAAATAGAGCCGTGCACCTGGTGATTGAAACCGTGCACCTGGTGATTGAAAACGTGCATCTGGTAACCCAAAAATTCAAATATGGTCCTAAATGCATTTAAGGGTCATTCTGATATTAATGCCCGCTATGGAAACACCCTACTACGGCCCTCTCTCTGTCGGGGGCGACCTGAGTGCATTATGGACACTTTGAAATTTCACGATGGATACTGATTGCTATACAAGCGGTAACCCAAAAACACAAATATGGTCATAAATGCATTTAACGGTCATTCTGATTTTAATGCCCGCTATAGGAGCACCCTACTACGGCCCTCTTTCACTCAGGGCCGTCCTGGGTGCTTTATGGACTGTTTGACAAGTGCTGGAGGAGGAAATAGAGCCGTGCACCTGGTGATTGAAACCGTGCATCTGGTAACCCAAAAACACAAATATGGTCATAAATGCATTTAACGGTCATTCTGATTTTAATGCCCGCTATAGGAGCACCCTACTACGGCCCTCTTTCACTCAGGGCCGTCCTGGGTGCTTTATGGACTGTTTGACAAGTGCTGGAGGAGGAAATAGAGCCGTGCACCTGGTGATTGAAACCGTGCACCTGGTGATTGAAAACGTGCATCTGGTAACCCAAAAATTCAAATATGGTCCTAAATGCATTTAAGGGTCATTCTGATATTAATGCCCGCTATGGAAACACCCTACTACGGCCCTCTCTCTGTCGGGGGCGACCTGAGTGCATTATGGACACTTTGAAATTTCACGATGGATACTGATTGCTATACAAGCGGTAACCCAAAAACACAAATATGGTCATAAATGCATTTAACGGTCATTCTGATTTTAATGCCCGCTATAGGAGCACCCTACTACGGCCCTCTTTCACTCAGGGCCGTCCTGGGTGCTTTATGGACTGTTTGACAAGTGCTGGAGGAGGAAATAGAGCCGTGCACCTGGTGATTGAAACCGTGCATCTGGTAACCCAAAAACACAAATATGGTCATAAATGCATTTAACGGTCATTCTGATTTTAATGCCCGCTATAGGAGCACCCTACTACGGCCCTCTTTCACTCAGGGCCGTCCTGGGTGCTTTATGGACTGTTTGACAAGTGCTGGAGGAGGAAATAGAGCCGTGCACCTGGTGATTGAAACCGTGCATCTGGTAACCCAAAAACACAAATATGGTCATAAATGCATTTAACGGTCATTCTGATTTTAATGCCCGCTATAGGAGCACCCTACTACGGCCCTCTTTCACTCAGGGCCGTCCTGGGTGCTTTATGGACTGTTTGACAAGTGCTGGAGGAGGAAATAGAGCCGTGCACCTGGTGATTGAAACCGTGCACCTGGTGATTGAAAACGTGCATCTGGTAACCCAAAAATTCAAATATGGTCCTAAATGCATTTAAGGGTCATTCTGATATTAATGCCCGCTATGGAAACACCCTACTACGGCCCTCTCTCTGTCGGGGGCGACCTGAGTGCATTATGGACACTTTGAAATTTCACGATGGATACTGATTGCTATACAAGCGGTAACCCAAAAACACAAATATGGTCATAAATGCATTTAACGGTCATTCTGATTTTAATGCCCGCTATAGGAGCACCCTACTACGGCCCTCTTTCACTCAGGGCCGTCCTGGGTGCTTTATGGACTGTTTGACAAGTGCTGGAGGAGGAAATAGAGCCGTGCACCTGGTGATTGAAACCGTGCATCTGGTAACCCAAAAACACAAATATGGTCATAAATGCATTTAACGGTCATTCTGATTTTAATGCCCGCTATAGGAGCACCCTACTACGGCCCTCTTTCACTCAGGGCCGTCCTGGGTGCTTTATGGACTGTTTGACAAGTGCTGGAGGAGGAAATAGAGCCGTGCACCTGGTGATTGAAACCGTGCACCTGGTGATTGAAAACGTGCATCTGGTAACCCAAAAATTCAAATATGGTCCTAAATGCATTTAAGGGTCATTCTGATATTAATGCCCGCTATGGAAACACCCTACTACGGCCCTCTCTCTGTCGGGGGCGACCTGAGTGCATTATGGACACTTTGAAATTTCACGATGGATACTGATTGCTATACAAGCGGTAACCCAAAAACACAAATATGGTCATAAATGCATTTAACGGTCATTCTGATTTTAATGCCCGCTATAGGAGCACCCTACTACGGCCCTCTTTCACTCAGGGCCGTCCTGGGTGCTTTATGGACTGTTTGACAAGTGCTGGAGGAGGAAATAGAGCCGTGCACCTGGTGATTGAAACCGTGCATCTGGTAACCCAAAAACACAAATATGGTCATAAATGCATTTAACGGTCATTCTGATTTTAATGCCCGCTATAGGAGCACCCTACTACGGCCCTCTTTCACTCAGGGCCGTCCTGGGTGCTTTATGGACTGTTTGACAAGTGCTGGAGGAGGAAATAGAGCCGTGCACCTGGTGATTGAAACCGTGCACCTGGTGATTGAAAACGTGCATCTGGTAACCCAAAAATTCAAATATGGTCCTAAATGCATTTAAGGGTCATTCTGATATTAATGCCCGCTATGGAAACACCCTACTACGGCCCTCTCTCTGTCGGGGGCGACCTGAGTGCATTATGGACACTTTGAAATTTCACGATGGATACTGATTGCTATACAAGCGGTAACCCAAAAACACAAATATGGTCATAAATGCATTTAACGGTCATTCTGATTTTAATGCCCGCTATAGGAGCACCCTACTACGGCCCTCTTTCACTCAGGGCCGTCCTGGGTGCTTTATGGACTGTTTGACAAGTGCTGGAGGAGGAAATAGAGCCGTGCACCTGGTGATTGAAACCGTGCATCTGGTAACCCAAAAACACAAATATGGTCATAAATGCATTTAACGGTCATTCTGATTTTAATGCCCGCTATAGGAGCACCCTACTACGGCCCTCTTTCACTCAGGGCCGTCCTGGGTGCTTTATGGACTGTTTGACAAGTGCTGGAGGAGGAAATAGAGCCGTGCACCTGGTGATTGAAACCGTGCATCTGGTAACCCAAAAACACAAATATGGTCATAAATGCATTTAACGGTCATTCTGATTTTAATGCCCGCTATAGGAGCACCCTACTACGGCCCTCTTTCACTCAGGGCCGTCCTGGGTGCTTTATGGACTGTTTGACAAGTGCTGGAGGAGGAAATAGAGCCGTGCACCTGGTGATTGAAACCGTGCACCTGGTGATTGAAAACGTGCATCTGGTAACCCAAAAATTCAAATATGGTCCTAAATGCATTTAAGGGTCATTCTGATATTAATGCCCGCTATGGAAACACCCTACTACGGCCCTCTCTCTGTCGGGGGCGACCTGAGTGCATTATGGACACTTTGAAATTTCACGATGGATACTGATTGCTATACAAGCGGTAACCCAAAAACACAAATATGGTCATAAATGCATTTAACGGTCATTCTGATTTTAATGCCCGCTATAGGAGCACCCTACTACGGCCCTCTTTCACTCAGGGCCGTCCTGGGTGCTTTATGGACTGTTTGACAAGTGCTGGAGGAGGAAATAGAGCCGTGCACCTGGTGATTGAAACCGTGCATCTGGTAACCCAAAAACACAAATATGGTCATAAATGCATTTAACGGTCATTCTGATTTTAATGCCCGCTATAGGAGCACCCTACTACGGCCCTCTTTCACTCAGGGCCGTCCTGGGTGCTTTATGGACTGTTTGACAAGTGCTGGAGGAGGAAATAGAGCCGTGCACCTGGTGATTGAAACCGTGCACCTGGTGATTGAAAACGTGCATCTGGTAACCCAAAAATTCAAATATGGTCCTAAATGCATTTAAGGGTCATTCTGATATTAATGCCCGCTATGGAAACACCCTACTACGGCCCTCTCTCTGTCGGGGGCGACCTGAGTGCATTATGGACACTTTGAAATTTCACGATGGATACTGATTGCTATACAAGCGGTAACCCAAAAACACAAATATGGTCATAAATGCATTTAACGGTCATTCTGATTTTAATGCCCGCTATAGGAGCACCCTACTACGGCCCTCTTTCACTCAGGGCCGTCCTGGGTGCTTTATGGACTGTTTGACAAGTGCTGGAGGAGGAAATAGAGCCGTGCACCTGGTGATTGAAACCGTGCATCTGGTAACCCAAAAACACAAATATGGTCATAAATGCATTTAACGGTCATTCTGATTTTAATGCCCGCTATAGGAGCACCCTACTACGGCCCTCTTTCACTCAGGGCCGTCCTGGGTGCTTTATGGACTGTTTGACAAGTGCTGGAGGAGGAAATAGAGCCGTGCACCTGGTGATTGAAACCGTGCATCTGGTAACCCAAAAACACAAATATGGTCATAAATGCATTTAACGGTCATTCTGATTTTAATGCCCGCTATAGGAGCACCCTACTACGGCCCTCTTTCACTCAGGGCCGTCCTGGGTGCTTTATGGACTGTTTGACAAGTGCTGGAGGAGGAAATAGAGCCGTGCACCTGGTGATTGAAACCGTGCACCTGGTGATTGAAAACGTGCATCTGGTAACCCAAAAATTCAAATATGGTCCTAAATGCATTTAAGGGTCATTCTGATATTAATGCCCGCTATGGAAACACCCTACTACGGCCCTCTCTCTGTCGGGGGCGACCTGAGTGCATTATGGACACTTTGAAATTTCACGATGGATACTGATTGCTATACAAGCGGTAACCCAAAAACACAAATATGGTCATAAATGCATTTAACGGTCATTCTGATTTTAATGCCCGCTATAGGAGCACCCTACTACGGCCCTCTTTCACTCAGGGCCGTCCTGGGTGCTTTATGGACTGTTTGACAAGTGCTGGAGGAGGAAATAGAGCCGTGCACCTGGTGATTGAAACCGTGCATCTGGTAACCCAAAAACACAAATATGGTCATAAATGCATTTAACGGTCATTCTGATTTTAATGCCCGCTATAGGAGCACCCTACTACGGCCCTCTTTCACTCAGGGCCGTCCTGGGTGCTTTATGGACTGTTTGACAAGTGCTGGAGGAGGAAATAGAGCCGTGCACCTGGTGATTGAAACCGTGCACCTGGTGATTGAAAACGTGCATCTGGTAACCCAAAAATTCAAATATGGTCCTAAATGCATTTAAGGGTCATTCTGATATTAATGCCCGCTATGGAAACACCCTACTACGGCCCTCTCTCTGTCGGGGGCGACCTGAGTGCATTATGGACACTTTGAAATTTCACGATGGATACTGATTGCTATACAAGCGGTAACCCAAAAACACAAATATGGTCATAAATGCATTTAACGGTCATTCTGATTTTAATGCCCGCTATAGGAGCACCCTACTACGGCCCTCTTTCACTCAGGGCCGTCCTGGGTGCTTTATGGACTGTTTGACAAGTGCTGGAGGAGGAAATAGAGCCGTGCACCTGGTGATTGAAACCGTGCATCTGGTAACCCAAAAACACAAATATGGTCATAAATGCATTTAACGGTCATTCTGATTTTAATGCCCGCTATAGGAGCACCCTACTACGGCCCTCTTTCACTCAGGGCCGTCCTGGGTGCTTTATGGACTGTTTGACAAGTGCTGGAGGAGGAAATAGAGCCGTGCACCTGGTGATTGAAACCGTGCATCTGGTAACCCAAAAACACAAATATGGTCATAAATGCATTTAACGGTCATTCTGATTTTAATGCCCGCTATAGGAGCACCCTACTACGGCCCTCTTTCACTCAGGGCCGTCCTGGGTGCTTTATGGACTGTTTGACAAGTGCTGGAGGAGGAAATAGAGCCGTGCACCTGGTGATTGAAACCGTGCATCTGGTAACCCAAAAACACAAATATGGTCATAAATGCATTTAACGGTCATTCTGATTTTAATGCCCGCTATAGGAGCACCCTACTACGGCCCTCTTTCACTCAGGGCCGTCCTGGGTGCTTTATGGACTGTTTGACAAGTGCTGGAGGAGGAAATAGAGCCGTGCACCTGGTGATTGAAACCGTGCACCTGGTGATTGAAAACGTGCATCTGGTAACCCAAAAATTCAAATATGGTCCTAAATGCATTTAAGGGTCATTCTGATATTAATGCCCGCTATGGAAACACCCTACTACGGCCCTCTCTCTGTCGGGGGCGACCTGAGTGCATTATGGACACTTTGAAATTTCACGATGGATACTGATTGCTATACAAGCGGTAACCCAAAAATTAAAAGATTATGAATAAGAAGACACAGAGAGGCTTAAAAAGTTAAACTCTCTCTCATGGGATGAAGGGACATACAGGCCTAAAGGCCAAACACCCCTAACCAGGTTATATGCCTCTATCTGGGCATCAGAGGTCACAAACAGGCCTCAAGGCCTTATTTGACCTAACCGGTAAAATGACTTTTTCTGGGAATGAGAGGACACAGAGAGGCTTAAAAGGCTAAACTCTCTCTCATGGGATGAAGGGACATACAGGCCTAAAGGCCAAACACCCCTAACCAGGTTATATGCCTCTATCTGGGCATCAGAGGTCACAAACAGGCCTCAAGGCCTTATTTGACCTAACCGGTAAAATGACTTTTTCTGGGAATGAGAGGACACAGAGAGGCTTAAAAGGCTAAACTCTCTCTCATGGGATGAAGGGACATACAAGCCTAAAGGCCAAACACCACTAACCAGGTTATATGCCTCTATCTGGCCTCAAAACCTTATTTGACCTTTGTTGGACGCCATCTTGGGCTATATGCTGAAACACCAAAACGTGAATAAATCAAAAAGTACAAGTCCAATCTGGATGGGGTTTTTTTTTAACTAAAGGGCACACATAGACGATAATGTACATGTAATTAAAACCATTTTTGTATAAAAAATTTGAATAGAAAATCGTGTTTTAAGTTTTTGGAAAATAGTGAATGTTACAGGAAACATAGGTGCCTGTTAGGGCAATTTGTTTTTGACATGCTCTACTTGTTGCCCATTGAGAGAGAGGGTATGAGACGAAATTTGGGACCTCTAGCCCCTCGGGA
>NW_022263618.1:27500-40000 GCF_002021735.2 Oncorhynchus kisutch
GGGGCAGAGCTCAATATCCTCCCATCACCAAGCTGGGAAACGTGGCTCAAAAGTTAGGATAAATCGGACGCCGAAGGGTCTGTTCCAACCACTAAATCGGACGCCGGCGGCAAATGTCCGAATTACCATGGTTCCGAGGGGCTCACATCCCTCAAAAGTACCCAGTACTTATTTTCTATTCGGCCTGATCAGTTTGGCACCACCCCCGTCTCTCTAGGACATGGAAGTCTTGTTGTCAAAAACCAGGTTTCTGATTTCGCGCCGGTACCTGTCTGGTCGACCCACCCCGAGTGTGTCATTGACGATCAGGCCAATTTATCGATATAATCCCGGAACCGCACAGGGTGTATGTCCGCCCCGAAATTGGGGGGTAAAATTCGGTTAAACACAAAACGTGAATAAATCAGAAAGTACACATCCAATCTGGATGGGGGTTTTTTAAAACGAAAGGGCACATATAGACGAGCATTTACATTTAATTAAAACCGTTTTTGTATAAAACATTTTAATAGAAAATCGTGTTTTAAGTTTTGGGAAAAAAGTGAATGTTACAGGAAACATAGGTGCCTATGGATGCGAAATGTTTTTGATATGCTGCAATTGTTGCCCATCACGAGAGAGGGTATGAGACGAAATTTGGGACCTCTAGCCCTTCGGGAAGTATTTTTAATCATTTTTTGAAAATTACAGAAATTGGTCGGGAAAATGGCAGAGTCCACACTTTTCAAAGCCGTGCACCTGGTGATTGAAAACGTGCATCTGGTAACCCAAAAATTCAAATATGGTTCTAAATACACTTGCAGGTGTTCCAGACATCCATGCCCGCTATGGGAGCACCCTACTACGGCCCTCTATCAATGGGGGCCCGTCCTGAGTGCTTTATTTACTGTTTAAAATTTCACGATGGATACTGATTGCTATACAAGCGGTAACCCAAAAACACAAATATGGTCATAAATGCATTTAACGGTCATTCTGATTTTAATGCCCGCTATAGGAGCACCCTACTACGGCCCTCTTTCACTCAGGGCCGTCCTGGGTGCTTTATGGACTGTTTGACAAGTGCTGGAGGAGGAAATAGAGCCGTGCACCTGGTGATTGAAACCGTGCATCTGGTAACCCAAAAACACAAATATGGTCATAAATGCATTTAACGGTCATTCTGATTTAATGCCCGCTATAGGAGCACCCTACTACGGCCCTCTTTCACTCAGGGCCGTCCTGGGTGCTTTATGGACTGTTTGACAAGTGCTGGAGGAGGAAATAGAGCCGTGCACCTGGTGATTGAAACCGTGCATCTGGTAACCCAAAAACACAAATATGGTCATAAATGCATTTAACGGTCATTCTGATTTTAATGCCCGCTATAGGAGCACCCTACTACGGCCCTCTTTCACTCAGGGCCGTCCTGGGTGCTTTATGGACTGTTTGACAAGTGCTGGAGGAGGAAATAGAGCCGTGCACCTGGTGATTGAAACCGTGCACCTGGTGATTGAAAACGTGCATCTGGTAACCCAAAAATTCAAATATGGTCCTAAATGCATTTAGGGTCATTCTGATATTAATGCCCGCTATGGAAACACCCTACTACGGCCCTCTCTCTGTCGGGGGCGACCTGAGTGCATTATGGACACTTTGAAATTTCACGATGGCATACTGATTGCTATACAAGCGGAACCAAAAACACAAATATGGTCATAAATGCATTTAACGGTCATTCTGATTTTAATGCCCGCTATAGGAGCACCCTACTACGGGCCCTCTTTCACTCAGGGCCGTCCTGGGTGCTTTATGGACTGTTTGACAAGTGCTGGAGGAGGAAATAGAGCCGTGCACCTGGTGATTGAAACCGTGCATCTGGTAACCCAAAAACACAAATATGGTCATAATGCATTTTAACGGTCATTCTGATTTTAATGCCCGCTATAGGAGCACCCTACTACGGCCCTCTTTCACTCAGGGCCGTCCTGGGTGCTTTATGGACTGTTTGACAAGTGCTGGAGGAGGAAATAGAGCCGTGCACCTGGTGATTGAAACCGTGCATCTGGTAACCCAAAAACACAAATATGGTCATAAATGCATTTAACGGTCATTCTGATTTTAATGCCCGCTATAGGAGCACCCTACTACGGCCCTCTTTCACTCAGGGCCGTCCTGGGTGCTTTATGGACTG
Source organism: Oncorhynchus kisutch (assembly GCF_002021735.2). Classification (NCBI taxonomy): domain Eukaryota; kingdom Metazoa; phylum Chordata; class Actinopteri; order Salmoniformes; family Salmonidae; genus Oncorhynchus; species Oncorhynchus kisutch. Next base: position 29,674 of record NW_022263618.1, read on the forward strand.
TTTGACAAGTGCTGGAGGAGGAAATAGAGCCGTGCACCTGGTGATTGAAACCGTGCACCTGGTGATTGAAAACGTGCATCTGGTAACCCAAAAATTCAAATATGGTCCTAAATGCATTTAAGGGTCATTCTGATATTAATGCCCGCTATGGAAACACCCTACTACGGCCCTCTCTCTGTCGGGGGCGACCTGAGTGCATTATGGACACTTTGAAATTTCACGATGGATACTGATTGCTATACAAGCGGTAACCCAAAAACACAAATATGGTCATAAATGCATTTAACGGTCATTCTGATTTTAATGCCCGCTATAGGAGCACCCTACTACGGCCCTCTTTCACTCAGGGCCGTCCTGGGTGCTTTATGGACTGTTTGACAAGTGCTGGAGGAGGAAATAGAGCCGTGCACCTGGTGATTGAAACCGTGCATCTGGTAACCCAAAAACACAAATATGGTCATAAATGCATTTAACGGTCATTCTGATTTTAATGCCCGCTATAGGAGCACCCTACTACGGCCCTCTTTCACTCAGGGCCGTCCTGGGTGCTTTATGGACTGTTTGACAAGTGCTGGAGGAGGAAATAGAGCCGTGCACCTGGTGATTGAAACCGTGCATCTGGTAACCCAAAAACACAAATATGGTCATAAATGCATTTAACGGTCATTCTGATTTTAATGCCCGCTATAGGAGCACCCTACTACGGCCCTCTTTCACTCAGGGCCGTCCTGGGTGCTTTATGGACTGTTTGACAAGTGCTGGAGGAGGAAATAGAGCCGTGCACCTGGTGATTGAAACCGTGCACCTGGTGATTGAAAACGTGCATCTGGTAACCCAAAAATTCAAATATGGTCCTAATGCATTTAAGGGTCATTCTGATATTAATGCCCGCTATGGAAACACCCTACTACGGCCCTCTCTCTGTCGGGGGCGACCTGAGTGCATTATGGACACTTTGAATTTCACGATGGATACTGATTGCTATACAAGCGGTAAACCCAAAAACACAAATATGGTCATAAATGCATTTAACGGTCATCTGATTTTAATGCCCGCTATGGAGCACCCTACTACGGCCCTCTTTCACTCAGGGCCGTCCTGGGTGCTTTATGGACTGTGTGACAAGTGCTGGAGGAGGAAATAGAGCCGTGCACCTGGTGATTGAAACCGTGCATCTGGTAACCCAAAAACACAAATATGGTCTAAAGGCATTAACGGTCATTCTGATTTTATGCCCGCTATAGGAGCACCCTACTACGGCCCTCTTTCACTCAGGGCCGTCCTGGGTGCTTTATGGACTGTTTGACAAGTGCTGGAGGCAGGAAATTAGAGCCGTGCACCTGGTGATTGAAACCGTGCATCTGGTAACCCAAAAACACAAATATGGTCATAAATGCATTTAACGGTCATTCTGATTTTAATGCCCGCTATAGGAGCACCCTACTACGGCCCTCTTTCACTCAGGGCCGTCCTGGGTGCTTTATGGACTGTTTGACAAGTGCTGGAGGAGGAAATAGAGCCGTGCACCTGGTGATTGAAACCGTGCACCTGGTGATTGAAAACGTGCATCTGGTAACCCAAAAATTCAAATATGGTCCTAAATGCATTTAAGGGTCATTCTGATATTAATGCCCGCTATGGAAACACCCTACTACGGCCCTCTCTCTGTCGGGGGCGACCTGAGTGCATTATGGACACTTTGAAATTTCACGATGGATACTGATTGCTATACAAGCGGTAACCCAAAAACACAAATATGGTCATAAATGCATTTAACGGTCATTCTGATTTTAATGCCCGCTATAGGAGCACCCTACTACGGCCCTCTTTCACTCAGGGCCGTCCTGGGTGCTTTATGGACTGTTTGACAAGTGCTGGAGGAGGAAATAGAGCCGTGCACCTGGTGATTGAAACCGTGCATCTGGTAACCCAAAAACACAAATATGGTCATAAATGCATTAACGGTCATTCTGATTTTAATGCCCGCTATAGGAGCACCCTACTACGGCCCTCTTTCACTCAGGGCCGTCCTGGGTGCTTTATGGACTGTTTGACAAGTGCTGGAGGAGGAAATAGAGCCGTGCACCTGGTGATTGAAACCGTTGCATCTGGTAACCCAAAAACACAAATATGGTCATAAATGCATTTAACGGTCATTCTGATTTTAATGCCCGCTATAGGAGCACCCTACTACGGCCCTCTTTCACTCAGGGCCGTCCTGGGTGCTTTATGGACTGTTTGACAAGTGCTGGAGGAGGAAATAGAGCCGTGCACCTGGTGATTGAAACCGTGCACCTGGTGATTGAAAACGTGCATCTGGTAACCCAAAAATTCAAATATGGTCCTAAATGCATTTAAGGGTCATTCTGATATTAATGCCCGCTATGGAAACACCCTACTACGGCCCTCTCTCTGTCGGGGGCGACCTGAGTGCATTATGGACACTTTGAAATTTCACGATGGATACTGATTGCTATACAAGCGGTAACCCAAAAACACAAATATGGTCATAAATGCATTTAACGGTCATTCTGATTTTAATGCCCGCTATAGGAGCACCCTACTACGGCCCTCTTTCACTCAGGGCCGTCCTGGGTGCTTTATGGACTGTTTGACAAGTGCTGGAGGAGGAAATAGAGCCGTGCACCTGGTGATTGAAACCGTGCATCTGGTAACCCAAAAACACAAATATGGTCATAAATGCATTTAACGGTCATTCTGATTTTAATGCCCGCTATAGGAGCACCCTACTACGGCCCTCTTTCACTCAGGGCCGTCCTGGGTGCTTTATGGACTGTTTGACAAGTGCTGGAGGAGGAAATAGAGCCGTGCACCTGGTGATTGAAACCGTGCACCTGGTGATTGAAAACGTGCATCTGGTAACCCAAAAATTCAAATATGGTCCTAAATGCATTTAAGGGTCATTCTGATATTAATGCCCGCTATGGAAACACCCTACTACGGCCCTCTCTCTGTCGGGGGCGACCTGAGTGCATTATGGACACTTTGAAATTTCACGATGGATACTGATTGCTATACAAGCGGTAACCCAAAAACACAAATATGGTCATAAATGCATTTAACGGTCATTCTGATTTTAATGCCCGCTATAGGAGCACCCTACTACGGCCCTCTTTCACTCAGGGCCGTCCTGGGTGCTTTATGGACTGTTTGACAAGTGCTGGAGGAGGAAATAGAGCCGTGCACCTGGTGATTGAAACCGTGCATCTGGTAACCCAAAAACACAAATATGGTCATAAATGCATTTAACGGTCATTCTGATTTTAATGCCCGCTATAGGAGCACCCTACTACGGCCCTCTTTCACTCAGGGCCGTCCTGGGTGCTTTATGGACTGTTTGACAAGTGCTGGAGGAGGAAATAGAGCCGTGCACCTGGTGATTGAAACCGTGCACCTGGTGATTGAAAACGTGCATCTGGTAACCCAAAAATTCAAATATGGTCCTAAATGCATTTAAGGGTCATTCTGATATTAATGCCCGCTATGGAAACACCCTACTACGGCCCTCTCTCTGTCGGGGGCGACCTGAGTGCATTATGGACACTTTGAAATTTCACGATGGATACTGATTGCTATACAAGCGGTAACCCAAAAACACAAATATGGTCATAAATGCATTTAACGGTCATTCTGATTTTAATGCCCGCTATAGGAGCACCCTACTACGGCCCTCTTTCACTCAGGGCCGTCCTGGGTGCTTTATGGACTGTTTGACAAGTGCTGGAGGAGGAAATAGAGCCGTGCACCTGGTGATTGAAACCGTGCATCTGGTAACCCAAAAACACAAATATGGTCATAAATGCATTTAACGGTCATTCTGATTTTAATGCCCGCTATAGGAGCACCCTACTACGGCCCTCTTTCACTCAGGGCCGTCCTGGGTGCTTTATGGACTGTTTGACAAGTGCTGGAGGAGGAAATAGAGCCGTGCACCCTGGTGATTGAAACCGTGCATCTGGTAACCCAAAAACACAATATGGTCATAAATGCATTTAACGGTCCATTCTGATTTTAATGCCCGCTATAGGAGCACCCTACTTACGGCCCTCTTTCACTCAGGGCCGTCTGGGTGCTTTATGGACTGTTGACAAGTGCTGGAGGAGGAAATAGAGCCGTGCACCTGGTGATTGAAACCGTGCATCTGGTAACCCAAAAACACAAATATGGTCATAAATGCATTAACGGTCATTCTGATTTTAATGCCCGCTATAGGAGCACCCTACTACGGCCCTCTTTCACTCAGGGCCGTCCTGGGTGCTTATGACTGTTTGACAAGTGCTGGAGGAGGAAATAGAGCCGTGCACCTGGTGATTGAAAACCGTGCACCTGGTGATTGAAAACGTGCATCTGGTAACCCAAAAATTCAAATATGGTCCTAAATGCATTTAAGGGTCATTCTGATATTAATGCCCGCTATGGAAACACCCTACTACGGCCCTCTCTCTGTCGGGGGCGACCTGAGTGCATTATGGACACTTTGAAATTTCACGATGGATACTGATTGCTATACAAGCGGTAACCCAAAAACACAAATATGGTCATAAATGCATTTAACGGTCATTCTGATTTTAATGCCCGCTATAGGAGCACCCTACTACGGCCCTCTTTCACTCAGGGCCGTCCTGGGTGCTTTATGGACTGTTTGACAAGTGCTGGAGGAGGAAATAGAGCCGTGCACCTGGTGATTGAAACCGTGCATCTGGTAACCCAAAAACACAAATATGGTCATAAATGCATTTAACGGTCATTCTGATTTTAATGCCCGCTATAGGAGCACCCTACTACGGCCCTCTTTCACTCAGGGCCGTCCTGGGTGCTTTATGGACTGTTTGACAAGTGCTGGAGGAGGAAATAGAGCCGTGCACCTGGTGATTGAAACCGTGCATCTGGTAACCCAAAAACACAAATATGGTCATAAATGCATTTAACGGTCATTCTGATTTTAATGCCCGCTATAGGAGCACCCTACTACGGCCCTCTTTCACTCAGGGCCGTCCTGGGTGCTTTATGGACTGTTGACAAGTGCGGAGGAGGAAATAGAGCCGTGCACCTGGTGATTGAAAACCGTGCATCTGGTAACCCAAAACACAAATATGGTCATAAATGCATTTAACGGTCATTCTGATTTAATGCCCGCTATAGGAGCACCCTACTACGGCCCTCTTTCACTCAGGGCCGTCCTGGGTGCTTATGGACTGTTTGACAAGTGCTGGAGGAGGAAATAGAGCCGTGCACCTGGTGATTGAAACCGTGCACCTGGTGATTGAAACGTGCATCTGGTAACCCAAAATTCAAATATGGTCCTAAATGCAATTTAAGGGTCATTCTGGATATTAATGCCCCCGCTATGGAAACACCCTACTACGGCCCTCTCTCTGTCGGGGGGCGACCTGAGTGCATTATGGACCCTTTGAAATGTCCATTCCGATGGATACTGATGTGTGCTATACCAGCGGTAAACCCAAATAACCACCAAATATGGTCCATAAATGCATTTAACGGTATTTCCTGATTTTAATGCCCGCTATAGGAGCACCCGACTACGGCCCTCTTTCACTCAGGGCCGTCCTGGGTGCTTTATGGGACTGTTTGACAAGTGCTTGGAGGAGGAAATAGAGGCCGTGCACCGGGTGATATGAACCGTGCATCTGGTAACCCAACAAACACAAATATGGTCATAAATGCATGTAATCGGTACACATGTCTGATTTTAATGCCCGCTATAGGAGCACCCTACTACGGGCCCTCTTTCACTCAGGGCCGTCCTGGGTGCTTTATGGACTGTTGACAAGTGCTGGAGGAGGAAATAGAGCCGTGCACCTGTGATTGAAACCGTGCACCTGGTGATTGAAAACGTGCATCTGGTAACCCAAAATTCAAATATGGTCCTAAATGCATTTAAGGGTCATTCTGATATTATGCCCGCTATGGAAACACCCTACTAATACGGCCCTCTCTCTGTCGGGGGCGACCTGAGTGCATTATGACACTTTGAAATTTCACGATGGATACTGATTGCTATACAAAGCGGTAACCCAAAAACACAAATATAGGTCATAAATGCATTTAACGGTCATTCTGATTTTAATGCCCGCTATAGGAGCACCCTACTACGGCCCTCTTTCACTCAGGGCCGTCCTGGGTGCTTTATGGACTGTTTGACAAGTGCTGGAGGAGGAAATAGAGCCGTGCCACCTGGTGATTGAAACCGTGCATCTGGTAACCCAAAACACAAATATGGTCATAAATGCATTAACGGTCATTCTGATTTTAATGCCCGCTATAGGAGCACCTACTACGGCCCTCTTTCACTCAGGGCCGTCCTGGGTGCTTTATGGACTGTTTGACAAGTGCTGGAGGAGGAAATAGAGCCGTGCACCTGGTGATTGAAACCGTGCACCTGGTGATTGAAAACGTGCATCTGGTAACCCAAAAATTCAAATATGGTCCTAAATGCATTTAAGGGTCATTCTGATATTAATGCCCGCTATGGAAACACCCTACTACGGCCCTCTCTCTGTCGGGGGCGACCTGAGTGCATTATGGACACTTTGAAATTTCACGATGGATACTGATTGCTATACAAGCGGTAACCCAAAAACACAAATATGGTCATAAATGCATTTAACGGTCATTCTGATTTTAATGCCCGCTATAGGAGCACCCTACTACGGCCCTCTTTCACTCAGGGCCGTCCTGGGTGCTTTATGGACTGTTTGACAAGTGCTGGAGGAGGAAATAGAGCCGTGCACCTGGTGATTGAAACCGTGCATCTGGTAACCCAAAAACACAAATATGGTCATAAATGCATTTAACGGTCATTCTGATTTTAATGCCCGCTATAGGAGCACCCTACTACGGCCCTCTTTCACTCAGGGCCGTCCTGGGGTGCTTTATGGACTGTTTGACAAGTGCTGGAGGAGGAAATAGAGCCGTGCACCTGGTGATTGAAACCGTGCATCTGGTAACCCAAAACACAAATATGGTCATAAATGCATTTAACGGTCATTCTGATTTTAATGCCCGCTATAGGAGCACCCTACTACGGCCCTCTTTCACTCAGGGCCGTCCTGGGGTGCTTTATGGACTGTTTGACAAGTGCTGGAGGAGGAAATAGAGCCGTGCACCTGGTGATTGAAACCGTGCACCTGGTGATTGAAACACGTGCATCTGGTAACCCAAAATTCAAATATGGTCCTAAATGCATTTAAGGGTCATTCTGATATTAATGCCCGCTATGGAAACACCCTACTACGGCCCTCTCTCTGTCGGGGGCGACCTGAGTGCATTATGGACACTTTGAAATTTCACGATGGATACTGATTGCTATACAAGCGGTAACCCAAAAACACAAATATGGTCATAAATGCATTTAACGGTCATTCTGATTTTAATGCCCGCTATAGGAGCACCCTACTACGGCCCTCTTTCACTCAGGGCCGTCCTGGGTGCTTTATGGACTGTTTGACAAGTGCTGGAGGAGGAAATAGAGCCGTGCACCTGGTGATTGAAACCGTGCATCTGGTAACCCAAAAACACAAATATGGTCATAAATGCATTTAACGGTCATTCTGATTTTATGCCCGCTATAGGAGCACCCCTACTACGGCCCTCTTCACTCAGGGCCGTCCTGGGTGCTTTATGGACTGTTTGACAAGTGCTGGAGGAGGAAATAGAGCCGTGCACCTGGTGATTGAAACCGTGCACCTGGTGATTGAAAACGTGCATCTGGTAACCCAAAAATTCAAAGTATGGTCCTAATGCATTTAAGGGTCATTCTGATATTAATGCCCGCTATGGAAACACCCTACTACGGCCCTCTCTCTGTCGGGGGCGACCTGAGTGCATTATGGACACTTTGAAATTTCACGATGGATACTGATTGCTATACAAGCGGTAACCCAAAAACACAAATATGGTCATAAATGCATTTAACGGTCATTCTGATTTTAATGCCCGCTATAGGAGCACCCTACTACGGCCCTCTTTCACTCAGGGCCGTCCTGGGTGCTTTATGGACTGTTTGACAAAGTGCTGGAGGAGGAAATAGAGCCGTGCACCTGGTGATTGAAACCGTGCATCTGGTAACCCAAAAACACAAATATGGTCATAAATGCATTTAACGGTCATTCTGATTTTAATGCCCGCTATAGGAGCACCCTACTACGGCCCTCTTTCACTCAGGGCCGTCCTGGGTGCTTTATGGACTGTTTGACAAGTGCTGGAGGAGGAAATAGAGCCGTGCACCTGGTGATTGAAACCGTGCATCTGGTAACCCAAAAACACAAATATGGTCATAAATGCATTTAACGGTCATTCTGATTTTAATGCCCGCTATAGGAGCACCCTATTACGGCCCTCTTTCACTCAGGGCCGTCCTGGGTGCTTTATGGACTGTTTGACAAGTGCTGGAGGAGGAAATAGAGCCGTGCACCTGGTGATTGAAACCGTGCACCTGGTGATTGAAAACGTGCATCTGGTAACCCAAAATTCAAATATGGTCCTAAATGCATTTAAGGGTCATTCTGATATTAATTGCCCGCTATGGAAAACACCCTACTACGGCCCTCTCTCTGTCGGGGGCGACCTGAGTGCATTATGGACACTTTGAATTTCACGATGGATACTGATTGCTATACAAGCGGTAAACCCAAAAACACAATATGGTCATAAATGCATTTAACGGTCCATTCTGATTTTAATGCCCGCTATAGGAGCACCCTACTACGGCCCTCTTTCACTCAGGGCCGTCCTGGGTGCTTTATGGACTGTTTGACAAGTGCTGGAGGAGGAATAGAGCCGTGCACCTGGTGATTGAAACCGTGCACCTGGTGATTGAAAACGTGCATCTGGTAACCCAAAAATTCAAATATGGTCCTAAATGCATTTAAGGGTCATTCTGATATTAATGCCCGCTATGGAAACACCCTACTACGGCCCTCTCTCTGTCGGGGGCGACCTGAGTGCATTATGGACACTTTGAAATTTCACGATGGATACTGATTGCTATACAAGCGGTAACCCAAAAATTAAAAGATTATGAATAAGAAGACACAGAGAGGCTTAAAAAGTTAAACTCTCTCTCATGGGATGAAGGGACATACAGGCCTAAAGGCCAAACACCCCTAACCAGGTTATATGCCTCTATCTGGGCATCAGAGGTCACAAACAGGCCTCAAGGCCTTATTTGACCTAACCGGTAAAATGACTTTTCTGGGAATGAGAGGACACAGAGAGGCTTAAAAGGCTAAACTCTCTCTCATGGGATGAAGGGACATACAGGCCTAAAGGCCAAACACCCCTAACCAGGTTATATGCCTCTATCTGGGCATCAGAGGTCACAAACAGGCCTCAAGGCCTTATTTGACCTAACCGGTAAAATGACTTTTTCTGGGAATGAGAGGACACAGAGAGGCTTAAAAGGCTAAACTCTCTCTCATGGGATGAAGGGACATACAAGCCTAAAGGCCAAACACCACTAACCAGGTTATATGCCTCTATCTGCCTCAAAACCTTATTTGACCTTTGTTGGACGCCATCTTGGGCTATATGCTGAAACACCAAAACGTGAATAAATCAAAAAGTACAAGTCCAATCTGGATGGGGTTTTTTTTTAACTAAAGGGGCACACATAGACGATAATGTACATGTAATTAAAACCATTTTTGTATAAAAAATTTGAATAGAAAATCGTGTTTTAAGTTTTTGGAAAATAGTGAATGTTACAGGAAACATAGGTGCCTGTTAGGGCAATTTGTTTTTGACATGCTCTACTTGTTGCCCATTGAGAGAGAGGGTATGAGACGAAATTTGGGACCTCTAGCCCCTCGGGAAGTATTTTAATCATTTTATGAAAATTACCGATTTTGGCATTAAAACATAAATAGACGTGCAACTGGTAACCTAAAAATAATATCCTAATTTAAAGTAGTCACCTCGTAAGGTGGTTCAAGGTAGGCACCTGGTAACCTAAAATAAAAAGACTGTCCTAAATGCACTTGTCGGTCATTCTGATATTAATACCCACTATGGGACTATGATAGTGGGCATCTATCCATGGCCCTCTATCCATGGGCGCCCGTCCTGAGTGCTTTATGGACTGTTTAAACTATTCTGATGGATACACATTGTTGTGCACCTGGTGATTGAAAACGTGCATCTGGTAACCCAAAATGGATGGTAAATAAATCACAGAAATTGCACTATGTCCAACTCTTTGTATGGTGATTGGGGAATTAGGCCAAAAAAAAAGGGGGACAGAGCAGCTCACCTCCACAGAGGCTGACTGCTCTGCCCCCCTTAAGGA
>NW_022263618.1:45000-48485 GCF_002021735.2 Oncorhynchus kisutch
CATCAGACCACTATGAGGTCTACCTGTGCCAATTCTAAGCTTCCTGAAGCAAACGGAAGTGGTAAATTAACCCAAAAGGTGTTTTGATGTACATAACCTTCAAAGGTGAAAATGACTACATTCAACCCTGTGTAGATCGTAGATCAGTCAATTCTTAACTTAAAGACTTAAAACTCAGGATTCTGTAAGTTTCTATGTCAATCAAGACATGTGTTTACTTATAGCTTCCTGTGCCAACCGGAAGTGCCTTTAATTGGGTCACACTGTCTGTTTTGAAGGGTTAGAAAAGTCACATCTCTCCAAAACTTCATATGTGTGACTAGGTAACCCTCTGAACTGTAAATCAGTCATTTCTCCCAAGCAGATGTCAAAGAAAAGCTTTCACATACACACACAGCAAGGATGGAGTGATAAAGTGCGGTGCTCAAAGACACAGAGAGCAGGCAATGGCATAAACATAATCTCTAGGCCGTGCCGAGTTCAACGAGATATCCCGCTTGACCGTAGCTCGCTCGGTCTAGGCGCAGCGACCATTAGAAAAGTAGGGCCCAAAATGAAGCCTGCCCCACAACGTCATTTGCTTTTGGGTGACAGTGAGAGAACCGTTAGGGTGAGAAGCACAATTCGACCTCAGGTACGTTCCTAAGGTCCTCCCGATCCGTGCAAGCCTAACGTTGACCGTGTGGCATTAACCCTTAATAGTTAAAAGAGGGTGTTTACTTCAAAGAGTTTGCATTGACTTCTCTCCCCATAGGAATACATTGCCTGCACCCCTAAATTCAACCTGAAGCCTATGTGGGTTATGAATGTCGTATGAACCTGTCTTCGATGACAGTCCATCCAGGCCAACTACGAGGTCTACCTGTGTTGATTCTAAGCTTCCTGGACCAACCGGAAGTGGTTAAAATCACCCTAAAAGTGTTTATCCATACCCTGGCCTGCAGTTTGATAGACATAGTGCATTCAACCCTGTGTAATCAGTCAATTCTTAACGTAAGGACTTAAAACTCAGGATTCTGTACAAGCATACCCCAGTGAGGATATGTGTTGATTTATAGCTTCCTGTGCCAACCGGAAGTGTCATAATTGGTGTCTCTTGGGCTGTTTCGAGGGGTTAAAAAAGTCAGATCTTTCCAAAACTTCATATATGTGATTAGGCAACCCCATGAACTGTAAATCAGTCATTTTTCCCATAAAATTTCAAAGGAAAAATAATCACCCTAAAACACAACTTGGATGGAGGGACGTATTGGGGTGCGTAGAGACAGACAGTGACTGCAATAGTTAGCTTTGTTCGAGCTAAAAAAGAACCGTCAGACCTAGAGTTCCGAAACTTTAGAATCCTGTTCTAGACCTCCGGTCAATAGTGCGTGGTGAGTTACGTGGCTCTAGAAGGTTCTCGGACCGAGAAACAGCCTCGTACATTTGCAATGACTTCAATTCATTTGACCGTACGAAAATGACGACATTTAGAAAAGTCTCAGAAACGCAAGACTAGGTGCATTGCGACCGTCTCGTTTCATAGAGACGGACCCCAACGTTTCTGTCCGATAGCTCATTCAAGGACCCCGTAGCAAGTCATGGAAAAAAGTGGATTTTCAGCACCAATTAGGGTTTTGCTCGGACACCAAATGACCGATCGAGCCGAAACTTGGGATTCGGGGTCGCCTCAGCTAGGCCTACACATAACATAAGAAATGGACCCGCAGCTAGAACGTAACTACGTGTTTTTATGTTTTTTTTATGGTTTGAACCGAAAGGCGTTGTGAATTTTGGGCCAGCTCTGAAGTATGTGATAGTTGGCTACTAAACAGTTGGAAAAAGTGGGTTTGGTGTCAGTTTGTATCAGTTTGGGTCAGAATGATATCTAATTGACTGACGGAGCGGTGACTTTGCTGTGACCTCTTGTCCATTTGCAATATGTTTAAACAGTGAGTACCATCACCAAGTGACCACTTTCTGAAAAATCACCCTAACGCGACGTGAGATTACCAGAATCACTGCCCAGCCATCCCGAGTTCATCGGGCCAGTCAATTTCACATTCCTGCAGGATTTTTATAGCATGACAAATTCGTGATGGTACCTGCCCATTGAACCATATTGCAAATGCCCAGTGACTTTGCAAAAGTAAGAAAACATAAACAAATGGACATAATGAAATCACCATATTTTTATTTTTGGGTTACCAGTTGCACAACAATGCACGTACACTTGCAATATGATTCAACAGTGAAAAACATCACAAAATGGACATGATGAAGTCAACACAACGAGCGATGGAAAGGAGCAACTATCACTGCCAGGCCATCCTGTGTTCATCAGGCCAGTCAATTTCACATTCCTGAGGATTTTATAGCATGACAAATTCGTGATGGTACCTGCCCATTGAACCATATTGCAAATGCCCAGTGACTTTGCAAAAGTAAGAACATAAACAAATGGACATAATGAAATCACCATATTTTATTTTTGGGTTACCAGTTGCACAACAATGCACGTACACTTGCAATATGATTCAACAGTGAAAAAACATCACAAAATGGACATGATGAAGTCAACACAACGAGCGATGGAAAGGAGCAACTATCACTGCCAGGCCATCCTGTGTTCATCAGGCCAGTCAATTTCACATTCCCTGAGGATTTTATAGCATGACAAATTCGTGATGGTACCTGCCCATTGAACCATATTGCAAATGCCAGTGACTTTGCAAAAGTAAGAAAACATAAACAAATGGACATAATGAAATCACCATATTTTTATTTTTGGGTTACCAGTTGCACAACAATGCACGTACACTTGCAATATGATTCAACAGTGAAAAAACATCACAAAATGGACATGATGAAGTCAACACAACGAGCGATGGAAAGGAGCAACTATCACTGCCAGGCCATCCTGTGTTCATCAGGCCAGTCAATTTCACATTCCTTGAGGATTTTTATAGCATGACAAATTCGTGATGGTACCTGCCCATTGAACCATATTGCAAATGCCAGTGACTTGCAAAAGTAAGAAAACATAAACAAATGGACATAATGAAATCACCATATTTTTTTTTTGGTTACCAGTTGCACAACAATGCACGTACACTTGCAATATGATTAAACAGTGAAAAACATCACAAAATGGACATGATGAAGTCAACACAATGAGCGATGGAAAGGAGCAACTATCACTGCCAGGCCATCCTGTGTTCATCAGGCCAGTCAATTTCACATTTCTTGCAGGATTTTATAGCATGACAAATTTCGTGATGGTAAATGCCCATTGAACCATATTGCAAATGCCAGTACACTTTGCAATATGATTAAAACAGTGAAAAAAATCACAAAATGGACATGATGAAGTCAACACAATGAGCGATGGAAGGAGCAAACTATCACTGCCAGGCCATCCCGAGTTCATCTGGCCAGTCATTTTGCATTTCTGCAGATTTTTGAGCATGTCAAATTTCATATTGTAAAATGCCATTGAACCATAT
>NW_022263619.1:0-48420 GCF_002021735.2 Oncorhynchus kisutch
TTTAAAAAACATGTATGTAGTCTTTAGTGTGAGTGTAAATGAAGGATGATGCTATATGATGGGTTTATTTAAAACAACATGTATGTAGTCTTAGTGTAAATGAAGGATGATGCTATATGATGGGTTTATTTAAAACAACATGTATGTAGTCTTAGTGTAAATGAAGGATGATGCTATATGATGGGTTTATTTAAAACAACATGTATGTAGTCTTAGTGTAAATGAAGGATGATGCTATATGATGGTTTTATTTAAAACAACATGTATGTAGTCTTAGTGTAAATGAAGGACGATGCTATATGATGGGTTTATTTAAAAACAACATGTATGTAGTCTTAGTGTAATGAAGGATGATGCTATATGAATGGGTTTATTTAAAACAACATGTGTGTAGTCTTAGTGTACATGAAGGATGATGCTATAATGATGGTTTTATTTAAAAACAACATGTATGTCGTCTTAGTGTTAGATGAAGGATGATGCTATATGATGGTTTATTTAAAACAACATGTATGTAGTCTTAGTGTAAATGAAGGATGATGCTATATGATGGTTTTATTTAAAACAACATGTATGTAGTCTTAGTGTAATGAACGGATGATGCTATATGATGGGTTTATTTAAAACAACATGTATGTAGTCTTAGTGTAAATGAAGGATGATGCTATGATGGTTTTATTTAAAACAACATGTATGTAGTCTTAGTGTAAATGAAGGATATGCTATATGATGGTTTATTTAAACAACATGTATGTAGTCTTAGTGTAAATTAAGGATGATGCTATATGATGGTTTATTTAAAACAACATGTATGTATCTTAGTGTAAATGAGGATGATGCTATATGATGGGTTTATTTAAAACAACTGGTATGTCACTTAGTGTAAATGAAGGATGATGCTATATGATGGTTTATTTAAAAACACATGTATGTAGTCTTAGTGGTAAATGAAGGATGAGCTATATGATGGGTTTATTTAAAACAACATGTATGTAGTCTTAGTGTAAATGAAGGATGATGCCTATTGATGGGTTCTTTTTAAAACAAACATGTATGTAGTCTTAGTGTAACTGAAGGTGATTGCTATATGATGGGTTTATTTAAAACAACAGTATGTAGTCTTAGTGTAATAATGAAGGATGATTGCTATATGATGGTTTTATTTAAAACAACACTGTATGTAGTCTTAGTGTAAATGAAGGACGATGCTATATGATGGGTTTATTTAAACAACATGTATGTAGTCTTAGTGTAAATGAAGGACGATGCTATATGATGGGTTTATTTAAAACAACATGTATGTAGTCTTAGTGTAAATGAAGGATGATGCTATATGATGGGTTTATTTAAAACAACATGTATGTAGTCTTAGTGTAAATGAAGGATGATGCTATATGATGGGTTTATTTAAAACAACATGTATGTAGTCTTAGTGTAAATGAAGTATGATGCTATATGATGGGTTTATTTAAAACAACATGTATGTAGTCTTAGTGTAATGAAGGATGATGCTATATGATGGGTTTATTTAAAACAACATGTATGTAGTCTTAGTGTAAATGAAGGATGATGCTATATGATGGGTTTATTTAAAGCAACATGTATGTAGTCTTAGTGTAAATGAAGGATGATGCTATATGATGGGTTTATTTAAAACAACATGTATGTAGTCTTAGTGTAAATGAAGGATGATGCTATATGATGGGTTTATTTAAAACAACATGTATGTAGTCTTAGTGTAAATGAAGGATGATGCTATATGATGGGTTTATTTAAAACAACATGTATGTAGTCTTAGTGTAAATGAAGGATGATGCTATATGATGGTTTATTTAAAACAACATGTATTTACTTTCCTTTATCTTGCAACGTTCCATTGTGTAAGGCGGCAGCTCCCAGCATTAGTCCACAAGGTACAGATTATTTTGTTTTGTATATAAAAAGGCATTATGTACCCTGCTCATTTAATCATTTATGCCAGCACCATTCTTAAAGAATAAACAAGGTTTTGGAGCTTAATTGTATAAAAATAAATATTACAGTAACGATTTATGTTTTTTCTCAGGCAAAAGAAAAAATCCTCCTACCTTCCCTTCAACCAGTACACCACCAAAGCAACCGTGTTTCTCCAAACCTACACAACCAACCTCTAAATTCGGTAAGTACTTCTAAAGTTACTCTTTTATTACAAAACCGGATAGATTGTTTTGCTATAGTTAATCGCCCAAAATATCTAGACATTCATACTAATTCATGTTCATTGTATGTAATAACACAGAGAGACAAGCCATGAAGGCAGCAGAGACGTGTGTGACACAAGTCCTTGAGAAACTAAAAACTCTTCCCAAGAAGGAATTCATTGACTACCTCAAGTAAGCACTCACAAAAATGTAAAATAAAAATGTAAAATATGTGTAATTTGAATAATTGAATAAATGAAAACGCTGCCCTCACGTCATGATAACCGCCTCCATCCCATATAAAATAATGTTTACCGACTGACTCTTGAAAGCACAAGTTGTCTGATTTACTAACTTAATGTGGACATTGCATTACTTAAATATGAACCATAAAATTTAAAAAATCATACAGCTAACCTCTGGCACAATCACAGCCAGGTCACTATTTGCAACTAAAAAACTAAACTCAAAGTGTTTCACATTGTATGTACAATTTCTTGAAAAAATTACATTTGATTATGCTTTGTACTTTTTTACAGGGGTAAAATGACAAAGTTAAGGACAGGTGTTAAAAACAAAGTCTTAGTTGGAGTATTTGGGAAGACAGGAGCTGGTAAGAGCTCTTTGATAAATGCCATCTTGGGTGAGCCGAATTGTCTGCCCAATGGTGCAAACATCAGCGCGTGTACCTCAGTCATGATTCAGGTGGAGGCCAACATGACTAACTACAGCTACGAGGCAGAAATTGAATTCATTTCAAAAAAGGTAGCTTTATCTATTGTAATGTAATCAATGTCTCTAAAACTATGACCATTGATGTTATTCTTAATTGATTCCAAAACCTTTACTTTCAATTGACCCTTCAATTGACCCCCCCCCCCCCCCCCTTGTGCATTGTTCAATTATTTAAACTATTACTTTTTTAATGAAAATGCTCAGTTTTTTGCCATTACAATAATTGGCTATGCGTTTAAGAGCTTGCTGGAGGCTGGTCAGATTCAAGCTTAGTTAGGAACAGTTGCTATCCACTGGAGCGCTCCAATTGGTTGCTTAACAATTTGGAGAGGAGCTTAGCGAAATATCAATTGAAATAGGGAAGTTTAAGCTGTTTTATGTGATGTCAGTGGCCCTAAGAGCACAAACGAGTACTATCTATGGGGGGGTGCTACGTTTTCCATTAGTAGGCTAACAGGTCATTCTTACCGAATTGCTGTGTGAAAGAGTAATACATAAATTACTAATCAATGGTTAGTAAAAATTTAATATTCTAAATGCAATTCACACATGATAATTTTTGTTTTAGGAATGGGAAGATGATATAAATCTCATCAGGATGTCATGTCTGATGAAAATGACAACAAAAATGAAGAATTAGTCAGGGTGGCAACTGCAAAAATTCAGGCCTTTTACGGAAAAGATGGAGTTGGGAAAAGTTTAAAAGACCTGATGAAAGGGGAGCATTTCCGAGAAATTCCAGAATTTCTATCACCAACAAACACTGTTAAGATGATTTCATGTGGCACGGTAAAAATCTTCTTTTTTTTTAACATATAATTAGGAAATTTGTGCAGATTAATTGGTTAATCAACAACTTTTTAAATTAATTAATTCAATCAGAGTCACATGTTGTCTTTAATTTTGTCAATAATGAAAAGCTTGTTAGTTTACTTTCAATAAAAAATGCAAAACATTATTTACATTTAACAAATATATGGGGAAGTATAAATATTATTCATAGAATGTGACTCTTGAAAAATCTGTGAACAAAACTACATTCCAAGTATATAATTTCCCCCCAAATTAATTGATTAGTTTGTACATAAACTAAAATCCTGGCTGATGTTTTTTCCCCACACATTGAGAATGTTTTTAGTGACACAGGCAATAGCTGAATATAGACTTAAAGGTAAACTCAGCGACGTAGATGCAGAAAATAAAAAGCATAGTGGGTCAATTTCCGCAACAACTGAAAGCGTTGAAACGTGAGGCTCAACTTCTCTGCTGTTTAGGTGCACTGGCTAACATCCTGTGAACAGGGTGAAGCGAACTCTTGCACATGTGCAGATACTGTGTGTGACTGTGAGAACGAAATCTTGCATCTTGTTTCAATATCAGCGGTGCTGCTCATTAAAACGTCATTTTGCTGAGTCTACCTTTAAACATGTCTGGGTCGATCAACAAAATAAATAATGTATAAGTATATTTTGAGAGAGCTATGCTTTTGACACTGACAGGCATCAGAGCTTTCTGGAAAGATTGCCTGTTACACAAGGAGTGATAATAAGATGGCAGTAAAACACTACTGGCCACTTGTGAAGTGTGTGACAATTAAGGTGCCCAACACCAAAGAGCTTCTGGAACACATTGTGCTGTTGGATCTTCCTGGAACTGGGGACTGCAACAAGACCAGAGATAATATGTGGAAATCGGTATTAATTTATTTTCCTCTTATGGTCTCAATCTGCCATTTATAATGACTCGCACTTCTTTTTATCTCCCTGAGCAATGTGATTGGTAAAATTTTACCAGGACCTGCCAATTTTTCGGCCAAGAGATCTACAGCTTAATCCTTAAAACTGAGATCTTTGAAAGGTGAAACAGCACTACTGGTCGCCCACTGGTTGTTTTTGTTTAGTTGACTAAATGGAGGTGAGGAACTTCTTTTTCTCTTTTGTGCCCCTGGTGGACGGTTTTGACGGAGTCCCCCGACATCCTGGGGATCTACTAAACCATCAAATTTCACTTTGAATCTGGAGCGATCTCTCAGAAAAAAAACAGTTTGTTGTTTGCATTAACTTATTTGTGGTTGTAATATCCCAAATTGACATGGCAGTTTCCCCATTAAGGATTCCAGCTTTAATGGTATAACTGCCACTTCTGTGTGCGATATTAAAACAGCAAAGAATATGCTGCAAAAAACAAACTACATTTTTTCCCTCAGACATAATTTCACGCAAGATGGAACAGCAGAATATGTACTGCAACAATGTTTTACTTCGTTGGACGACGCTGCTCACCTCCGCTTCATCAACAAAACAAAAACAATAACAATGGCGCATGACTTTCTCAAGTAATGTCAAGCCAAGGTTATGGGCAACTGTAGGACAGATTGTCCACTTTGATATAATAAGACCTTTCATTTTCTTTTGAGGTGTCGGAAAAGTACATCAACATGCACTTTTGTATTAACACTCTATTTTTAAAGCATTTAAGTCAGTGCTCGTCTGTGTGGATCGTGAATGACATCCAACGGGCCGCCTCTGAAAGAGAGCCATGGATGATTTTGGAAAGCAGCTTCAGTTATCTGATACAAGGCGGAGAATGTGAGAATATCACCTTCATCTGCACCAAGACAGATGACATCAACCCTAAGAACTACCTGGGGTGAGCTGGGGCTTGTATATTTTCCTGCCTGATTTTTAAACCAGTGATCCTTTGTATCCTGAAATCTATAGGGGCTGATTCTGACTTAGGAATTGTACACCTTTCCTACTCACTTCTCATTAGTTGGAATTCAGACTTACCTTATGCAGGTGTGTAGCGGGCTTTGCAGGCGTGGTTCCCTTGACCTCACTGAATACATTTAATTCCACCTCTGAAAATCCTCCCACTTGCCAAGCGATTTTATCGTTGAGTTTTTATTCAATATGGCTTTCAGTATGTTTATCTTAATTAAGAAATTCCTTTAAATACAGTGTACTCTACCTTTAATTGGAGTTTTGTTGACAGACTCAGTCAAATACATCGAGAGAACAGGTTCAGAATATAGGGATCAATGAAAGAACACCCTTTATGCATATTCGTTTCATTTTCAGCATCAACAGGTAGAGTTAAACATACTCTGATCTTGTAGATTACTTAAACACATTTTAGGGTTAGGAAAGTATATATAGAAATCAGTTTGAAGACACATTACGCAATAAATATATTGATAAATAAATACAGTGGTTTAATTCATCCTGAAAGTTGTCATATTCAATTGCTCAATGATGATGATGCTGCACTACAAGTCACAGCAAACACTGCCAAAGTGCTGCATGCTAAATGGCAGTGCATTGCTTCAGACACACCCCTCCTGCCAGACACACACACACACACACACACACACACACACACACACACACACACACACACACACACACACACACACACACACCAGCCAATGCACTTTGTCATATCATCACTATTGACACAAACTGAATCTTCTAATGAACCGAAAGTTTAAACATGGTCTAGACTAAATGTCCATGTCGTAGGCTAAATATCCAAGTTTTGGTTCGAACGGTTCATTGCTGTAATCTACAGAAAATGCCATCAAGGTTGTCAAAAGGTTATAAGATAAACGATTCACATGACGGTTACTACTAAAGGACAATAGGACAAGCGAGTACAAATGAGTCAACATTTGAATCCTCTACTTTGTGAAATTGCAGTCTGCACTCAGATCGGTGAATTCAAAGTGAATTGTGCTGCTTTCCTGTGTCCCGTTTACAGCGCACAGCGGAGGGAAAGTGTACAGACACGAGCCACAGTCCTAGCTACTGTAGGCTATTAAATATTGCAGGTTTTGGTTATTAACTCTTCAGAATGAATTACCAAAAAACAAAACTTGCACCAAAACACCATGCAAAGGAGAAACATGTAAGCCTATTACAGCAACATTTAAGCAGTAGTCTGGCTACTCATCTACAATACATTTAAGCAGTAGTCTGGCTACTCATCTACAATACATTTAAGCAGTAGTCTGGCTACTCATCTACAATACATTTAAGCAGTAGTCTGGCTACTCATCTACAATACATTTTGAGTGCTTCTTATTTTGTTTTAATATGTTAAAATGCTATATAGATGTATTACTCTTTTTCGACTGTGTGCGTGTCTCCATCTCTTTCATTAAAATGCTATATAGATGTATTACTCTTTTTCGACTGTGTGCGTGTCTCCATCTCTTTCATTAAAATGCTATATAGATGTATTACTCTTTTTCGACTGTGTGCGTGTCTCCATCTCTTTCATTAAAATGCTATATAGATGTATTACTCTTTTTCGACTGTGTGCGTGTCTCCATCTCTTTCATTAAAATGCTATATAGATGTATTACTCTTTTTCGACTGTGTGCGTGTCTCCATCTCTTTCATTAAAATGCTATATAGATGTATTACTCTTTTTCGACTGTGTGCGTGTCTCCATCTCTTTCATTAAAATGCTATATAGATGTATTACTCTTTTTCGACTGTGTGCGTGTCTCCATCTCTTTCATTAAAATGCTATATAGATGTATTACTCTTTTTCGACTGTGTGCGTGTCTCCATCTCTTTCATTAAAATGCTATATAGATGTATTACTCTTTTTCGACTGTGTGCGTGTCTCCATCTCTTTCATTAAAATGCTATATAGATGTATTACTCTTTTTCGACTGTGTGCGTGTCTCCATCTCTTTCATTAAAATGCTATATAGATGTATTACTCTTTTTCGACTGTGTGCGTGTCTCCATCTCTTTCATTAAAATGCTATATAGATTTATTACTCTTTTTCGACTGTGTGCGTGTCTCCATCTCTTTCATTAAAATGCTATATAGATGTATTACTCTTTTTCGACTGTGTGCGTGTCTCCATCTCTTTCATTAAAATGCTATATACAGCATCCCGTGGACATTATAAAGGGCCATATTTTTTCAAATCGTATTTGTATGCACAGACATGGCAAAGCAATCGCTGAATTTGACTCAAGCTGGCTGATCTAAATGCATAACTTTGATAGCTGTATGATAAAGAATGTAACCTACGCACCTCCTTAAACCTAACATAAGTAAAGAAGTACATTTGTGTGGAAGTCAAACATTTGTTTTACTTTGGAGGCAGATCCATTGCATATGCTCAGAATGACAAAAGAATGTAGCCCTTTACATAGCCCTTCTCCCCTTGTCTATAGGAGGGACGCAAGCTATTTTAAAAGGCCCAATTGTTGATTTAGATGTTCACAAATTTCACAGATTTTGACTATCACAAATGTTATGATATATTTGGTAAAGTAATAAAGAAAGTTAAATATTTTGGGGGAGATTATAACAGATTATACCAATATATGGACATATTATAAAGTATGAAAAGGCTTATTCATAAACATGCTTATTTCTGCATATCATCATATTTGTATGTTTTATTATAATTGTACTGTTTACTAGATCATATAGGTTGAAAAGTGTTTTATTCTCAGACATAAATAATAGTTCCAGGTGAAAGTAAAAGTTCATAGCTTTCTATTACATTAATAAAATCTTTCCTTCTTGTTAGATAGATGACTAAAGCCATAGCGAATCAGTGCAAACCGGCTGTCAGCTCAACTTTTAAGATGAATGCACTAGCTGTGGGTTGCTCTGGATGGGAGTGTCAGCTGAATGACAAAAGTATAATGTAAATGTAGTGATATGTATATTTATGTATTTAATCTGTTTGGTTGTTCCCTGTTTGGACTCCAGGAAGATTAGCCGCAACTAATTGGGGATCCTAATAAAATACTATTAAACGTTTTATTTGCGTTACATTTGTGCACAAACTGAAATTATTAGTGGCTGAACTTTCCCTCACCTCAGAATTCATTTAGATTACGCAGCTATCTTAATTTATTATTTGCAAATACTTAAAATTGTGCATGCCACAAGCAGGTCTGCAATGTACACAATGTATAGTGGAACAATCGAGCAACACAGCTATAATGTATGTGCCCATAGAGAAATTTACATTTCTAACATAAGTATTACAATTATAGATCACCAGTTTTAAAGAACACTGAACTGCACCTCGACCTGGAAAAGGTAATCAACACCTACACCAGCTAAAACTGATGTTAAGATCCTTCAAAACTGTCTAAATGATAATGTTCTATATTTTGCTTTTCAATCAGAAAGGAGCAGCTGAGCGGAAACGAGGCTGCATCCAGCACAGAAATGAACAAGCTAAGATAATGTTGGGAGAGAGGTTCAACGACGAAGTTGTGAAAAAGGTTAGTTTTTATGTACACATCACAAAGCTAGAGTCACATGACTTGGACTCGAGTCTGAAACATTAACTTGAGACTTGACTTGGAATAATCAAGAATAATCATTGTCTGATTACAGGAGCCTCACGACTCAGGACTCGACTTTGACTTGAGACTGATGACTTGACATTATCTGGCCAGGTTTTGTAACGTTTTGTCACTCATTTTGTGGCACAGAGTCTATGTGGATTACTCTCCATGCATCCAGAGACAGTAGGCGTCATCCTTGCAAAAATAACTGTAACAGATTGGCTAGTGAAACGCACACTCTGTACTCTGATTGGACTAGAAAACTGTCAATCAACACAGGTCGGGTGAGCTAGCAAACAGATTGCTGATTTTCTGTACAGCTATAGGATCAGGTGCATGGTTTTCTTTGTTCATATTTCCCGGTTTATGTCAGAGTTCTGTGTGTCTGTGTCATATGTCTGTCATTTTTGTTGTGAGTAATAGGAGTGCGTGCCTCAATGCCCATAGAAATATACTACGTGACCTGTGCTCCACGCGTTTGAGCCAGAACATTGAATAAGAGAAAATTATTGTTCCACGTATGCATGGTGTTGAAATATCAAGAATAATCATTGTCTGATTAAGATTTATATACCATTGTAACAATGGATGTGGAAATGGCCTTTTACATTGTAGATCCAGTTTATCAGTTGTAATTGCCAATTGGGTAATTGTATGGTCTTGGGGGCCAAGTGCTTATATTTTGTAGGCCTACCTGTTTGAGCTCCTGTTAGACACATGCATTTGGTTTCTCAAGGGGAGGCTGTACAGTTGTGGCCTCTACCTGTGTCTGTTCAGATAGGACAGGTTAAGCCTGATGCAGAGGCTATTTATTTTGGGCTATTACCCATGGACATTTGGTAAATCTACTTGTATATTTTGTATGATATTGCTCTTTCACCATTGGATCACCAAGACCTGTAAATAAATCTACACTCTGAGCACGTCAACCTGCCTTGCCTTCTGCTGATTTCATGCCCTTTAAGACTGCTAATAAAAATGTGTTGTGGACAAAATAATGAAAAGGGTTGTCTGGCAGTGTCAGTAAATAGACACAGATTTGTAGTTGAACAATCATTTTTTACTTTACTCGAGACTTGGCTACGTTTGACTTGACTTACTCATAGAATGTCCGACTTGGACTTGACCAAAATCTTGACCCGTTCTACTTGGGACTCGACTTGAGACTCAGACCTGGTGACTTGAGACTTGCTTGTGACTTGAATAACTGTGACTTGGACTCATGCTCACCAAAACACCCTCAACTGTGTAAACTCTAAGAGAAACATTTGAGTACATTCGTATTGACTAGACACCAAACTACCTCATGGTGTTGTTTACAGCTGCTCCCAATAATATTACTTGGTAAATTGTGCTGCACTAAAGCATTAATACCATCTGGCTTGTGTTATTATTTATTTCTTCATAAGTCTTCATAAAGAATTCATATAGGCTTCATAATCACTGCATAAATGGGTCACAAATAATCTATAATGTATTTTATGCTCTATAAAAAATGAATAATTGTGAACATATAAATTGGTCACACAGTTACGCCACATTATGAATCTTTATAGAGCGTGATATACGGTTGTAGATGATGTGTAGAATCTACATAGTGCTTTATGAAGCGGACCAATTTCTCTTCACGAAAAAACGTCATGTTACATTTAAAATAACACTAAAAACATCACCCATAAGGAGATACATCCAAATCTGATGATTATACACAAACCAACACAGATTCGTAATACTAATTACATACAATGTTATATATATATATAAAATACATTACAATACTTATACAGTTTGTCACATTCTTCACTCCTCTTCAGTTGCCTTAAATATTTGAGAAGGAATCTGTATTAAGCTATAATCATGTTATTTGTCCATGATTTGTCTGCCCTTGGACTCATTATACAAAAGATACATTTCAATTATAAACTTTAGATCCGATAGGAAAATAGTCATTCTATCCACTTTGCAAAAACTTTTGGCACTCATCTTTTTAAATTTACACCAAGTCTTAAACTTTTTACTTGCTGTTGTTAATAATTAACACTATCGATTAAAATGCAGTTTGTAAAATTGACATTCAAGTAAGACATAAGCTGGGCTACTTGATCCCAAAAGTTTCCCAAGCTTTTACATTAAATAAACATATGCTCTGTATCTTCTGATAATAAACAAAAACCGGTGCAAGACTCCATTTATAAACCGTTGACATATTCGGTAGGTAATTATGACCCTTTTCTTTCTGAAGAGAGTTTCAATGTTTGTTGTCGCCACACTCTACCGAAGTTGATATTTGTTTGATCAGATAACACCCTCTTCCAGTTATTCTGCATAAATTATATATATATATATTTTATTATCAATAGATTGTCCTACAACTATTTCCTGTTTGCACAATATCTAATGAATTGTTGGTGCCACATCCTATTGTAGTATTGCTATCATTGTGCAATAAAATACAACTTTATGGAATGGCATTTCAAATTGTAAGTAATTCAGAAATCCAGTTTCTTGTATCTTGAAGCTTTGTGGTCCCTTATTACTCGCTGCATTAGTGTCAGAAATAAGATACTGTGCCTTACCATGATTGTGGTGTAATCAAAAGTGCAGATGGAGGCGCTAAGGGGGTTGAAAGACTGTAGTGATAGTGTGGCATTAACAACATTGTGTACAGATCTGCTATCTTAATTTGATCACTGTTGTGAGAGAATTATCCTGGAAATGTCGATTTCCTTGTGTATTTAAGGTTTAAAAAGGCTTCCAAAGTTTGTAATTTCCACTTTAAAATATGAGACAAGATTTTCCCAAACAAAACATCTATCAAACACTATAAAAAATGTATATGAATTATAATCCACATTATAGTTCACATTTACTGTTGCTGTATGATTTTGTTGCCATTTGAGAGAAACTGGTCAAATTAACATAGCAGATCTGTATATATGATTCAAAGTCAAGCTTACTTTAAATGTTTTTTTACTGCATTATCCTGACTTTGTAAGTCACCCTGCAGTTCAACCTTCTTCAACTTCTTAGGGACAGCCCCCTTTTTTGAATTTTCACCTAAATTACATACCCAAATCTAACTGCCTGTAGCTCAGGCCCTGAAGCAAGGATATGCATATTCTTGGTACCATTTGAAAGGAAACACTTTGAGGTTTGGAAATGGGAATTGAATGTAGGATAATACACTGCTCAAAAAAATAAAGGGAACACTAAAATAACACATCCTAGATCTGAATGAATGAAATATTCTTATTAAATACCTTTTTCTTTACATAGTTGAATGTGCTGACAACAAAATCACACAAAAATGATCAATGGAAATCAAATGTATCAACCCATGGAGGTCTGGATTTGGAGTCACACTCAAAATTAAAGTGGAAAACCACACTACAGGCTGATCCAACTTTGATGTAATGTCCTTAAAACAAGTCAAAATGAGGTTCAGTAGTGTGTGTGGCCTCCACGTGCCTGTATGACCTCCCTACAACGCCGGGGCATGCTCCTGATGAGGTGGCGGATGGTCTCATGAGGGATCTACTCCCAGACCTGGACTAAAGCGAGACATGATGTCCCAGATGTGCTCAATTTGATTCAGGACTGGGGAACGGGCGGGCCAGTCCATAGCATCAATGCCTTCCTCTTGCAGGAACTGCTGACACACTCCAGCCACATGAGGTCTAGCATTGTCTTGCATTAGGAGGAACCCAGGGCCAACCGCACCAGCATATGGTCTCACAAGGGGATCTGAGGATCTGGTCTGAGGATCTCATCTCGGTACCTAATGGCAGTCAGGCTACCTCTGGCGAGCACATGGAGGGCTGTGCGGCCCCCCAAAGAAATGCCACCCCACACCATGACTGACCCACCGCCAAACCGGTCATGCTGGAGGATGTTGCAGGCAGCAGAACGTTCTCCACGGTGTCTCCAGACACTGTCACGTCTGTCACATGTTCTCAGTGTGAACCTGCTTTCATCTGTGAAGAGCACAGGGTGCCAGTGGCGAATTTGCCAATCTTGGTGTTCTCTGGCAAATGCCAAACGTCCTGCACGGTGTTGGGCTGTAAGCACAACCCCCACCTGTGGTCGTCGGGCCCTCATACCACCCTCATGGAATCTGTTTCTGACCGTTTGAGCAGACACATGCACATTTGTGGCCTGCTGGAGGTCATTTTGCAGGGCTCTGGCAGTGCTCCTCCTGCTCCTCCTTGCACAAAGGTGGAGGTAGCGGTCCTGCTGCTGGGTTGTTGCCCTCCTACGGCCTCCTCCATGTCTCCTGATGTACTGGCCTGTCTCCTGGTAGTGCCTCCATACTCTGGACACTACGCTGACAGACACAGCAAACCTTCTTGCCACAGCTCGCATTGATGTGCCATCCTGGATGAGCTGCACTACCTGAGCCACTTGTGTGGGTTGTAGACTCCGTCTCATGCTACCAGAACCACTCCTTTATTGGGAGTGGATATCCTTATCATTTTTGTCCAAAAGGAAAAGGCTTGCTGTGGTACAAGGTTAGCAGCTACATTTTACAACATATACATGGTTTCCAGATAGTCAAATAGCTGGGCTTTACGGGACTATCTAGCTAGCTTTGTTTGACCCCGATTGGTGCTAATATGACAAAGATACAGTTGTTCAAGTGATGGCTGCCTGCTTCATCGGCATGCCATGAAGGCGTCGCTCTCTGACCAAATATGGTGTCCTATAGGATATACTACACCCCTAATGAAATAGGGAAGTCTTGTTACCTTCTAGGATTCTCTGAGTAATAGATACAAACGTGATTTGACCTGTTGAAACAACGTTAGGGTGAGATTTTCACAGGTTCCTTTCTTTGCAAATTGAACGAGTGGAAATACAAAATTGATTGTGCATGTTATACAGACCTTTTAACCTCTAGTAACTCCCTATCCCGGGTCCGGGAGCGTAATCATCGACTGACACTAATTAGCATAACGCAACGGACATAAATATTCCTAGAAAATATTCCTATTCATGAAAATCACAAGTGAAATATATTGAGACACAGCTTAGCCTTTTGTTAATCACCCTGTCATCTCAGATTTTCAAAATATGCTTTACAGCCAAAGCTAGACAAGCATTTGTGTAAGTTTATCGATAGCCTAGCATAGCATTTTGTCCAGCTAGCAGCAGGTAACTTGGTCACAGAAATCAGAAAAGCAATCAAATTAAATAGTTTACCTTTGATGAGCTTTGGATGTTTTCACTCACGAGACTCCCAGTTAGATAGCCAATGTTCCTTTTTTCCAAAAATATAATTTTTGTAGGCGAAATAGCTCCGTTTGTTCTTCACGTTTGGCTAAGAAATCGCCTGGAAATTGCAGTCACGAAAACGCCAAAAAATATTCAAAATTAGCTCCATAATATCGAAACATGGCAAACGTTGTTTATTATCAATCCTCAAGGTGTTTTTCAAATATCTATTCGATAATATATCCACCAGGACAATTGGTTTTTCAGTAGGACCGATTGGAATAATGGCTACCTCTGTATTTTACGCTAGAATCACTCTGAGAGCCATCAGGTGACCACTTGCGCAATGTAGCCGCTTACGGGTATTCTTCAACATAAATGCGTAAAACTACGTCACAATGCTGTACGGAGAATACGGAGAAAAAGTAATCTGGTTGATAGCCCATTCATTTGCTCAATAGGGACGCATTGGAACGCAGAGCTTTCAAAAGATGAGTCACTTCCGGATTGGATTTTTCTCAGGCTTTCGCCTGCAATATCAGTTCTGTTATACTCACAGACAATATTTTTACAGTTTTGGAAACTTTAGAGTGTTTTCTATCCTATGCTGTCAATTATATGCATATTCTAGCATCTTGTCCTGACAAAATATCCCGTTTACTACGGGAACGTTATTTTTCCAAAAATGAAAATACTGCCCCCTAGTCACAAAAGGCTAAGGATATGAAAAAATATTTTATCTAACAAAACAACACTTCATGTTATCTCTGGGACCCTTTGGATGATAAATCAGAGCAAGATTTCAGCATGTAAGTACACATTTCACCTTCAGAGGTGAATTTATCGAACCTATCATGGTGAAAAAGTGTTTTGTTGTTAGGAGCTCTCCTCAAACAATAGCATGGCATTTTTTTTCGCAGTAATAGCTACTGTAAATTGGACAGTGCAGTTATATTAACAATAATTTATGTTTTCAGCAGATATTTGTTGTTTCTCTAAAATCTGCGATCTTGACATAACGCGCTGCATGAATTACAACTGTTCTGTTGACGGAACACCGATCCTTGCTCTTCCACTCATTCACCAACACCTCAAGGCCTCAGGATCATCAAACTTCTGATACTCATACAGCACATTTGGTGTGATAGGATTTGTGAACCACTATAAAAAAAATGTTTAAGATAATTATTGAGTTTTAAAGGCCTTTCAAATAGAAATGACAAAATACTCAAAAGTAATTGAAAAACTGTTTTTCAACGGCATGTAACAGAAATACAGCCCATCTCTTACTGCATTAGTGTAATGTGTAAATTGTTCTTACCCATCTATTAAATAAACCTCAAGTCAGATCTTTCTAATGTTTTAAATAAGAACATCTACTCCATTCTATCAAATGCCTTGTGTTTTGTGTATAAGCGAGGCTGTGCTGTAGACATGGGTACGAGGCGAATCCGAGCTACTGTATTTCAAAGCCTAATATGGAAAATATAATTTATAATTTATTTATTTTTCTCATACAACTCTTCCAGAAACCTTTCATTCAAATGGAAAAGATCTTCCAAGTGTTTACAGTGAGTGCTGAGGAATTTCAGAATGATGAGAATCCCATTCTGGAACAAGAACAGACAGGTAAGATAAGTGTTGACATGAAAGGCGTTCAGCAAGACAAACACCATTGTTATCAAAAAAAAAGCTAAGAAATTCAATTTATTTTCTGTAACCATGAACATTGGCTAACAGTAGCTAACAGTCTGAGAAGGATGTGAGTAACAACGAAAGTAACTGTTTTGGGTCTAAACTGCCACTACAAATAATAATGTGATGATTGAATCTTTTATTACATGTAGTAAGAACAGCAAAATCATTTTCAAGTTGAACATTGTCGCTAAAATTCCACAGTAACCCCTACAAAAATGAGCTATTTGCGACTTCACCGTAATATTTTTGCATGTTCATTCAACCCATTCAACTGAAATTGTTGAACTCACCTATGCTATTGAGCCTTTACAAATTGACAACAATACTGTTTTGAGCTGTGATTAATCTCTCTTGGACAAGTAACATAAATAGTACTAGCACTTGTTGACCGACTGTGGGATGTGATGAATAACAAGGAACTTTGTTCCAGTATGCAGATTTTTCATCACTGATCATATGTACAAATCACAATTTCACAGGAGCTCTCATCTTCTGAATTTGAAACTTGCCTGGAAATGGTGGATAGTTTCCATTTAGGGGGGTTGACACATCACTAGTCTTCATAGTATACCCTTACAGAAAAAACACATGATTTCACATGTGGAAAATCCCATGAAAATGTTATTTCACATGTGAAATCATATGAAACCATATAGTTTTGGAACACTTCACATGTGATGATATTTGTCACGTTGGTATGATGGATCGGGAGACAGGCGCAGGAATGCGTAATAGGGTTTTTATTTCACCCAAATTACAGCGTGCCATGTAAAGGCACGGGGACGAAGACCAAACAAACACGTGTAGAAAATACAGGGTTTGAAACTCAAACAAAAGAGCGAGCAGTACCTTGAATATATACACAAGCGCACAATGATACCACACGGGACGAGATCCATAATCATCTGAGCAATACACGTGGCACGAAAGCCATAACACAGCACAGGTACTCACACGCACCAACGGACATTGGAACAATAATCGACATCCCAATGGTGAAACAAAGGGCACATTTATACAAATGCCATCAGTGGGAATGGGGACCAGGTGTGTGTAATGACACAGTTCCGGAGGGATCTGTGACAATCTTTCACATGTGGATATGGGGATTTTCACGTGATCACATAAACTTTCACATGTTGATTCAAAATTTCACATGATGCTCTGCAAATAAAAATGAGCCTGTAGGATGTCCCCAGAAAGTAACAGTATGTACTCTACCTACAACTTTGTTACCTGAGGCTAGGGTTTCAGAGACGGACAAACAGATCTTGAATATCTTATTGTATAACAACTTTTTTCACTAATGTTGCAGAGATACCACAACTCAAACAAGTTCTGGAGGATATGAATGAGAGACACTCAAAGACTGCAGTTAAAGACTATATATCTGGAGTCTATGGGATCCTCTCTTTGATCAAAGCGGCCAACTCCAACGACTCGACGATGGTATGACATGCAAAAATCTATCTAGTGAAAGTAAGTCAAGAATGAATTGTCCTTCTTTGATTTTGTGTCTTAGGTTGAGATGAAATCAAACATGTACCAACTGCTAAAGGATTCACTGGAGGAGCAGCTTTCTACCATCACATCCCTCATGACAAAACATTACAACGACCTTAAAAAACTCCTGTCAGAGGGAGTTGCCAATTCAAAAAAATCATGCTTGCAGATTGCCAAGGAGAAAGTAATCACACCAGAGGCAGTGAGTTTAAGCTAACTGAAAATCATGTTTATATACTCTATGTACAGTAGCTAGTTATCTTATCTCTTGTGATACCTATCAAAGCAATTCGGCATGTCTACACTTTGTCAGAGAGTCCCGGCAGAAGGCTAGACATGCTGAAAGCATCAGAGTTTTATGCATGTTGTTCCATTGAACAATTCAATAATTCATATTTTAATTGCAAGAAGAGTGCATTCGTCCTTCTTGTTTTTGATAGAATATGCTAATATTTTTCCATTGTCAAATTCTTTTTAGAGAAAGGATGGCAGAGGATACCATCGTACATTGTCATCTTTATGCAGGAATAAGGGGTTCTGTAGGTCAACAAATGGAGACATCACAGACCTCAACAAAACGTTGGCTGAATCTATGTACGCTGCCATAAATGAGAAATTTGCTGTAATTTTCCCGTAAGTACTATTCTTACAGAGCCAATTATTCTTTCACATTAGTCAATTCATTATCCCTATTTGAATAAAGGACAACTAATGGTGTGGTTATAATTTATTGTTTCAAAGAAATGCTGGAACAACAGGAGAATCAATCTATAAGAAGATCTGCAACTTCAGCATCATCTCAGACAACATGGCCAAGGAGTGGGAGAACACCCCCATGTCTCTGTATCTGATGTTTCTCACCACCGAGGTATAGTGGTATGATTTGTCATTGGCACTCTGCAAGCATGATATATTTGACTAGATTGTGTAATTTTCCTGAAGGAAATGTTGTGCTTGCTTTAGCTTTCCAAAAGTATTTTTATGGTAGTAGAAAAGCCAATGTGTTTTAGTAGAAGTAGTGACTGTATTTGTAGTAGTCGGGTAGCTTTTAGTGGAATGCAACAGAGGTTGCCAACCTTTGTTGCTTGGAGCGTGTTTATGGCTTTGTAAGCTTCTTACTGTAACTACAATGGTTGTAATGGGTCCTAGGTGTAGCTGGTGTAGAGAGTCAGGCGCAGGACTGCAGATATGAGTAATCAACGTACTTTTACTCAAACTGTCAAATATACAAAGTAACAAATACATGCACACCATGACAGACTGAAAATACAACAAACAATCACTCACAAAAAAACATGGGGGAACAGAGGGTTAAATAATGAACCAGTAATTGTGGGATTGAAATCAGGTGTGTAAAACAAAGACAAAACAAATGGAAAATGTAAAGTGGATCGGCGGTGGCTAGAAGGCCGGTGATGTCGACCGCTGAACGCCGCCCAAACAAGGAGAGGGACTGACTTCGGCGGAAGTCCTGACAATGGTGCTCTCACAGTGAAAAGTTTAGCTACTATCATAATGTCAGGCATTATCCAGTCCATTGAATCAGCATGTGTTGTGGGTGTGACTTTTTCACCAAGATGCTACAGCGAGTAAGAGAAATTAGCTGCACCTAGTTAATTGATTACCCTATCCAGTGTGCAGGGAATTTTGGGAATATGCCATGGCCCAGCTGCCCGCTAGCAAACTCACTTTAGTAAATTCAGTGGTAGTTGAAATAGCCTAGTGATTGTAGCGTAGTAGTAGTAGTAGTAGTAGCAGTAGTAGAAGTAGGAGTAGTACTTATTTTAATTAATTTAACTGTCATGCTGGTATAAAGGATTTGGAGACAGGCGCAGGAATACATAATCTGAGTTTTTAATACACCCAAAACAAACACGTGTAGAAAACACTGGGATGTACCCAAACAAAAGAGCAAGGGTAAACCTCTTAGAACGACACGGGACGAGACCCGTAATACACACTGCACAAAACACGCAGCACAGAAGCCAAGACAACGCATAGGTACTCACACGACCAACGGACATGGGAACAATAATCGACAGCCCAATGGGGAAACCAAGGGCACATTAATACAAATACAATCAGTGAGGAATTGTAACCAGATGTGCATAATGACACAGTTCAGTGCAGCCTAGAAGGCCGGTGACATCGACCTCCGGAACTGGTGGACAGAATGAGCAGCAGTACTGGGGGATTCATGACATTAACCTTTCTTTAACTAGACAAGTTAGTTGAGAAGAAATTCTTATTTGCAACGACGGCAGAGCCACATCAAAAACACTGAACAAAATTTTGAATGCAAAATCTGGAGTGTTGGTCCCATGTTTCATGAGCTGAAATAAAAGATAACAGAAATGTTCCATATGCCAAAATGCTTACTTGCCCAAAATGTTGTGCATACATTTGTTTAATGAGCATTTCTCCTTTGGCAAGATAATCCATCCACTTGACAGGTGTGGAATATCAAGAAGCTGATTAAACAGCATGATACTTACACAGGTGTGCTTTTTGCTGGGGACAATAAAAGGCCACATTAAAATGTGCAGTTTTGTCACATAACACAATGCCACAGATATGTCAAGTTTTGAGGGAGCGTAGAATTGGCATGCTGACTGCAGGAATGTCCACCACAGCTGTCGCCAGAGAATTTGATGTTAATTTCTCTACCTTAAGCCAACGTCGTTTTTGAGAATTTGGCAGTACGTCCAACCATTCTCACAACTGCAGACCACATGTATGGCGTTGTAATTTCAGAGCAATTTCCTGATGTCAACGTTGTGAACAGAGTGCCCCATGGTGGCGGTGGGGTTATGGTATGGGCAGATATAAGCTACGGACAACAAATACAATTGCATTTTATCAATTGCAATTTGAATGCGCCGAGATACCGTGACGAGATTCTGACTACCATCACGCTACCATCACCTCATGTTTCAGCATGATGATGCACGGCCCCATGTCGCAAGGATCTCTACACAATTCCTGGAAGCTGAAAATGTCCTATTTCTTCACCAGACATGTCACCCATTGAGCATGTCTGGGATGAGCTGAATCAAAGTGTACAACAGCATGTTCCAGTTCCTGCCAATATCCAGCAACTTCGCACAGCCATTGAAGAGGAGTGGGACATCATTCCACAGGTCACAATCAACAGCCTGATCAACACAATGCGAAGGAGATGTGTCGCGTTGCATGACGCAAATGGACATCACACCAAATACTGTGACCAACCGATACATATCTGTATTCCCTGTCATGTGTGAAATCTATAGATTAGGATTTCAATTGACACATTTCCTTATATGAACTGTAACTCAGTAAAATCTCTGAAATTGTTGCATGTTGGGTTTGTTTTCATTCAGTATAGTTGATAGAATTTCAATTAAAAGTCAAAATTACTAACAAATATATTTTCACAATGAGTGAGACATAAGGTAATTGTAACGGCGTTCTTCGTTTGTTGAGAGATAGTCGGACCGAAATGCAGCGTGGTGGTTACTCATGTCTTTAATAAAGAAAACGGCGATACATGAAATAACTAAATAAATACCAAAAACAACAAACGGAACGTGAAACTATTACAGCCTATCTGGTGAAACTACACAGAGACAGGAACAATCACCCACGAAAGACAAAGCGAAGCTCAAGCTACCTAAATACGGTTCCCAATCAGAGGCAACGAGAATCACCTGACAGCTGATTGAGAACCGCCTCAGGCAGCCAAGCCTATACAACACCCCTAATCAGCCGCGATCCCAAATACTACAAACCCCAATACGAAAATACAATAACATAAACCCCTGTCACACCCTGGCCTGACCAAAATATATAACGAAAACACAAAACACTAAGACCAAGGCGTGACAGTAATAAAGTAACATTTTACATCAAGTTCTTAAACATGTCATATTTTTGTGATTATAAGTATAGCGACATTGTTGTTACATAGGACTTGTGACTTGTGTGTGTACAGTAGTAACAAAAACATTCAGCTCATTACTATGCAATTAAAATGAAATTACCACAGTACTATGTAACAGCATGCTAATAAAATGTTTGTCCAAAAGTAATTTGTTTTATTACACAGGAACAATAATAGTTTAATGTTAAGTGAGAATGCTATAGATTTAAATTTGAGGTGGGGTTTTGCCAAGCTTACTTTAAACAGTTGAGCAGTAGTGGGCCAAAGTCAGAAATATGGAAACTTCTAGAGTGGTTTTGCTAAAGCAAGGCACATAAATTATAAGAGAGAAATGTGCCTGAATAAAATATCTTCTCCATCCCAAAGGAAAATTTTTTGAAGGATAAACTAAAACGAGATGTCCTCCTGAGGAAGAAAGTGATTTATGAATCTCTGACTGACGAAGTCCAGATCATAATGTGCCCATGTTATGAGGGTGAGTCACCAGTTTGATTATAATGAACGAAGAATCTTTAGACAGCAAGATTTTAATAAAGGTAATAACGAACCTTCTAATTACGTATTTGATTATTTAAACCTAGCTGTGATTACCTAATTTCAATCTATGTTTTTTATTTTAGATGTCATTATGACTATTGTATTGAAGAGGATAATACATGCACTGAGTGTAGAAGACAGTTCCATGCTCTTTTCATGACATAGAATGACGAGGTGAATGCTATGATCCTTTATTGGTGTCACTTGTTAAATCCACTTCAATCAGTGTAGATGAAGGGGAGGAGACAGGTTAAAGAAGGATTTTTAAGCCTTGAGAAAATTGAGTCATGACTGTTCCATTCAGGGTGAATGGGCAAGACAAAATATTTAAGTGCCTTTGAACAGGGTATGGTAGTAGGTGCAAGGCACACCGGTTTGAGTGTGTATTAAGAATGGTCCACCACTCAAAGGACATCCAGCCAACTTGACACAACTGTAGGAAACATTGGAGTCAACCTTTGTCCAGAATCCCTGTGGAACTTTTTCAACACCTTGTAGAGTCCATGTCCTGATTAATTGAGGCTCTTGTTCCTAATGTTTTGTACACTCAGTGTATGTACCATGTATAATAGATTATCTCATGTTCACAAACAACAATTATTGTGTGTTTTAAGAGGCTTCAAAGATATCTGGAAAGGGAACCTTGAAGAAGACTCAGGAACTCCTGGTCAAGCACATCGACTCATCGAAAAACCCCATGTTTGACAATGCTCAGAAAAAGATGTTGGAAGGTTTTGAGAACCTGAGGGTTAGTTGCTTTTATTGCACCATTAAAATTATAAATAAACTATTATAAATCAATAGCAAAAAGACATGAAATAGTGATCAGACTACATTTGATGTGTTATAGGAATACATTGAGCAGACGCTGAGAACCGAACTACTGGAGTCATTGAAGCGGTCCCTGAAGACACCTAACAGTTTATCTCTCCCAGGTAAATGACAGATTGCTCTATTCTTATGTTAGCCCTGTTGTGTTCTATATCCCCTACCTGACTTCTGACTGAAGGTTATGCTTGTGATTTACTTCAGATGTCAGTGAGCAGTTGGAAAACATGGAGACCTACAAGATGTTGGCTCTAAGAGAGCGCACAAGCCAAATCTGACTGTTGAGAAGAGTCATAAAGCAGAAGTAGTGACATGATGGTAAACCATTCAAAACCCTTGGCTATAAAAATGTATCACATTTTCAGTAGCTTATTTATCAGTAGTTGTTCGTATCAGAAGTTTTGCCGTAGTTATTAATGTTATGTTTGCTGACGTGATGAACGTGGTATAAGCAGGATAAACATTTAGGGTCTATCAGTGCTCTGATAAAAATGCAGCTTTGCTGAAGAAGCACCATGATGCTCAGAGAACTCATAGCT
The DNA here is from genome assembly GCF_002021735.2 of Oncorhynchus kisutch. Classification (NCBI taxonomy): domain Eukaryota; kingdom Metazoa; phylum Chordata; class Actinopteri; order Salmoniformes; family Salmonidae; genus Oncorhynchus; species Oncorhynchus kisutch. The sequence continues at coordinate 23,489 of NW_022263619.1, forward strand.
CCTAGGTTTTGATTCCTTACACATTTTATGCTCAATGTGTTGATCCTTTACATATTCTATACTCAATGTGTTGATCCCTGCCATATTCTATACTCAATGTGTTGATCCCTTACATATTCTATACTCAATGTGTTGATCCCTGACATATTCTATACTCAATGTGTTGATCCCTGACATATTCTATACTCAATGTGTTGATCCCTTACATATTCTATACTCAATGTGTTGATCCCTGACATATTCTATACTCAATGTGTTGATCCCTGACATATTCTATACTCATTGTGTTGATCCCTTACATATTCTATACTCAATGTGTTGATCCCTTACATATTCTATACTCAATGTGTTGATCCCTTACATATTCTATACTCAATGTGTTGATCCCTGACATATTCTATACTCAATGTGTTTATCCCTGACATATTCTATACTCAATGTGTTTATCCCTGACATATTCTATACTCAATGTGTTGATCCCTGACATATTCTATACTCAATGTGTTGATCCCTGACATATTCTATACTCAATGTAAACAAATAAATTGGTATTATTTTGTTGGGTAACTGATCGGCACTCAGAACTCATTAAGAGGTGGCTTCTATCTTCAATATAATCATTCATTCAGAAGGTTAAACACAAAATGGTGCAGTTTGAGGCCATGTGGTGGAGAGTGATGTGGGCGCTGGAGATGGGGGTGTGAGCAGATGGGTCTGGGCACATGTTATGTAGTTGTCGTTTGTATGTGTATGTTTGGTATTGTTTATAAAGATAAAATAAAATGACAAGCTTGCAACGCGCATCTGTTTATTCATTATGAATAGGATTTATTTGATTTATTTTGTTTAGAATCTTCCTTGTAACCACAATGTCACGAATAATTGAACACACACAACACTTGGTCAAAACATTTCTTTATTGAAGACGATTATAAATAATGTTGGTACTAATTTATTTTGATCCAAAGCCACAAATGAGTGAGTCACTCAGCTTTATGCCAACAAATATAGCTTTATGCTGTGAAATAACCTACTAAATAGGCCAAGCCTAAACGAATATATTAAGTTGCCTAAATAAACTAGTGCATTACATAAATACGTGAAGTAGCTTAATAAGTGAAGTAGAAGGACCCCTTGTTTCAGAAAATCACTTTATAGAGAGGCAATCACACTTTCACACTGTAGTAAATAAAGCCAGTTCGTTATTTAGAATGATTTCTTTCTGTTTTTAGAGACAAATGTTGCAGTCAATTAAACTCATTTTTCAACCACTCCTCAAATGTATTGTTAACAAACTATAGTTTTGGCAAATCTGTTATAACACCTACTTTGTGCATGACACAAGTCATTTTTCCAACAATTGTTTACAGACAAATTATTTTACTTATAATTTACTGCATCACAAATCCAGTAGGTCATAAGTTGACAGACACTAAGTTGACTGCTTTTAAACAGCTTGTACAAATCCAGAAAATGATGTCATGGCTTTAGAAGCTTCTGATAGGCTTGACATCATTTGAATCAATTGGAGGTGTATTTGTGGATGTATTTCAAAGCCTACATTCAAACTCAGTGCCTCTTTGCTTGACATCATTGGGAAATCAAAAGAAATCAGCCAAGACCTCAGAAAAAAAATTGGAGACCTCCACAAGACTGGTTCATCCTTGGGAGCAATTTCCAAACGCCTGAAGGTACCACGTTCATCTGTACAAACAATGTACCCAAGTTTAAACACCATGGGACCCCGCAGCCATCATACCACTTAGGAAGGAGACGCGTTCTGTCTCCTAGAGATTAACGTAATTTGGTGAGAAAAGTGCAAATCAATCCCAGAACAACACCAAAGGACCTTGTGAAGATGCTGGAGTTAACAGGTACAAAAGTATCTATATCCACAGTAAAACGAGTCCTATATCGAAGGCCGCTTAGCAAGGAAGAACCCACTGCTCCTAAACCGCCATAAAAAAGCCAGACTACGGTTTGCAACTGCACATGGTGAAAAAGATTGTACTTTTTGGAGAAATGTCCTCTGGTCTGATGAAACAACAATAGAACTGTTTGGCCATAATGACCATTGTTATGTTTGGAGGAAAAAGGGGGAGGCTTGCAAGCCGATGAACATTCCAACCGTAAAGCACGGGTGTGGCAGCATCAAGTTGTAGGGGTGCATTGCTGCAGGAGGGACTGGTGCACTTCACAAAATAGATGGCATCATGAGGCGAGAAAATTATGTGTATATATTGAAGCAACATCTCAAGACCTCAGTCAGGAAGTTAAAGTTTGGTCACAAATGGGTCTTCCAAATGGACAATGACCCCAAGCATACTTCCAAAGTTGTGGCAAAATGGCTTAAGGACAATAAAGTCAAGGTATTGGAGTGGCCATCACAAAGCCTTGACCTCAATCCTATAGAAAATGTGTGGGCAGAACTGAAAAATCTTGTGCGAGCAAGGAGGCCTACAAACCTGACTCAGTTACACCAGCTCTGCCAGGAGGAATGGGCCAAAATTCACCCAACTTATTGTGGGAAGCTTGTGGAAGGCTACCCGGAACGTTTGACCCAAGTTAAACAATTTAAAGGCAATGCTACCAAATACTAATTGAGTGTATGTAAACTTCTGACCCACTGGGAATGTGATGAAAGAAATAATAGAAGAAAATAAATCATTCTCTCTACTATTGATTCAGACATTTCACATTCTTAAAATATAGTGATTTCTTTCTGTTTTTAGAGACAAATGTTGCAGTCAATTAAACTCGTTTTTCAACCACTCCTCAAATTTATTGTTAACAAACTATAGTTTTGGCAAGTTTTGACCTAAAACAGGGAATATTTACTAGGATTAAATGTCAGGAATTGTGAAAAACTGAGTTTAAATGTATTTGGCTAAGGTGTATGTAAACTTCAGACTTCAACTGTAGCTAGCTAGCAGCAATTATGCAGTAATTATCTTAGCAAAAGACTGCACAGCAGTGTTCAAACCTGAGGAATATATCAACTGTTCATAATAGTATAAAGATCTATGGAATTATACAGTATAACATACTGTATTTAACAATCCATTGGGTGGTATGTGCCCTGGACAGAGAGAATTGGACAGCACCATCAGAGGGAGATTAGAGGGGGGCTGAACATAGGCTGATAGAAACATCAGGGGTAATGGAGTGAGGAACCTGTTATCCAAGGGAGTTCTGCTTCTTCAGGATGTCTACTTTATTTATTTAACCTTTATTACCTATGCAAGTCAGTTAAGAACAAATTCTAATTTTCAATGACAGCCTAGGAACAGTGGGTTACCTGCCTTGTTCAGGAGCAGATCGACAGATTTGTACCATGGCAGCTCAGGGATTGGAACTTGCAACCTTTCAGTTATTAGCCCAACGCTCTATCCACTAGGCTACCCTGCTACCCCTAAGCACCTCACTCTGTCCTCAGGGGTCTTTCTGTACCAAAGTGTGAAAAATAAATGTGAAAAATTGTAGACAGTAAGAGATGTGAAGTATAAGAGACCGTAAGAGATGTGAAGTATAAGAGACAGTAAGAGATGTGAAGTATAAAACACAGTAGTTGATGTGAATTATAGAAGATAGTAAGAGATGTGAATTATAGAAGATAGTAAGAGATGTGAAGTATAGGAGATGGTACGAGATGTGAAGTATAGGAAACAGTCAAGCTGTGAAGTATAGGAGCCAGTCAGAGATGTGACATAAAGGAGACAGTCAGAGATGTGAAGTACAGGAGCCAGTCAGAGATGTGACATAAAGGAGACAGTCAGAGATGTGAAGTACAGGAGCAAGTCAGGGATGTGAAATAAAGGAGATGAATGTCACTTTGAACTATCCCCTCTAACCAAGACACAGAGAGAGAGAGAGAGAGAGAGAGAGAGAGGACGAAACTCTCCAAAATAAACAAACTTTTCACCAGCGATCAAGACGACACACTGAGCGTAAATATAAAAATTGATTGCAATTGTTCCCGAATGAGTGAGCGTTCATGTGCAAAGGATTAGCATTTCAATTGTTATAATTATCACTCTGTAGTGACTTCTTCGTCAACCCCCATTTCCCCTTTTGTCTAACAAGCCACGATGACGGTTTAGCCCACTACGGCACATTCCCCTGTCATTTCTTGTAACCTCATTTACCTTGTTTGTCTATGCATTTCTGTGAATTACTTAGTTAGTAATAAATAAATGATTTAAGACAATTGATGTATGGATGACTCATAGTGAAGACTGGGTTCGTGCAGATAACCAACAATTTACGATGTTTGGAATGAGACTAACGTGAGGTAAAGTAAATCATTCATTAATTCGAAGACTAATTGATCAAATAAAATATCTGAAAAGTTTGTAATCTGAATATTTTTTCTTAGTGCCCCGACTTCCTAGTTAATTACAGTTACACGATTAATCAGTTGATCGCGTAATACTAATTACAGAGAATCTTTGATAACTTTAAGTCTTCAATTTAATGATAGTAAAGACACGACACCACACGACCTGCTAAGTAAGATATGTGAAGTATAGGAGACTGTAAGAGATGTGAAGTATAAAACACAGTAGTTGATGTGAATTATAGAAGATAGTAAGAGATGTGAAGTATAGGAAACAGTCAGAGATGTGAAGTATAGGAAACAGTCAGAGATGTGAAGTATAGGAAACAGTCAAGCTGTGAAGTATAGGAGCCAGTCAGAGATGTGACATAAAGGAGACAGTCAGAGATGTGAAGTACAGGAGCCAGTCAGAGATGTGACATAAAGGAGACAGTCAGAGATGTGAAGTACAGGAGCAAGTCAGGGATGTGAAATAAAGGAGACAGTCAGAGATGTGAAGTACGGGAGCCAGTCAGAGATTTGACGTAAAGGAGGCAGTAAGAGATGTGAAGTACAGGAGCAAGTCAGGGATGTGACGTAAAGGAGGCAGTAAGAGATGTGAAGTATAGGAGACAGTAAGATATTTGAAGTATAAAAGACAGTACAATATGTGAAGTATAGGAGAGAGCTGGTGATGTGAATTATAGGTGACAGTAAGATATGTGAAGAAAGGAGACAGTAGGTGATATGAATTACAGGAGACAGTAAGAGATGTGAAGTATAGAAGACAGTAAGAGATGTGAAGTATAGGAGACAGTACAATATGTGAAGTATAGGAGAGAGCTGGTGATGTGAATTATAGGAGACAGTAAGATATGTGAAGATAGGAGACAGTAGGTGATATGAATTACAGGAAACAGTAAGAGATGTGAAGTATAGGAGACAGTAAGAGATGTGAAGTATAGGAGACAGTAAGAGATGTGAAGTATAGGAGACAGTAAGAGATGTGAAGTACAGGAACCAGTAGGTTATGTGAACTATAGGAGACAGTAAGCGATGTGAACTATAGAAGACATATTGTCAGCCAATTGTGTCAACAGTTCGGTCTGTATTTTATTGAATAATTTGCACATGAAAAAGACAATACAATATGAAGATGAGAATTAAAGGACAAAAGAAATGTACAAGTGCAGGAGAGGTAGAAAACTAAAACAGTAATATTTCCCAATGCTTCAACCCAATGACATCTACCTAGGTGGTTTGTGTGTGTTAGTGAGAGGTTGCCTGGGTAGCTGTGTTTTGCACTGGGTGAAAGTTGATTGCATTTGTTTTGGAACTGGGCTGCCTCCCGGGAGTGAGTCAGGTTCACAGTTCAAAGCCCATGGTGAAGTCGGCTCAAAACAAAAGTGACGTAATTAAGCATGTGGAGTGACGCGTATGATTCTGTGTATTCACATGCAAAGGAAATTGCTTTTGATTAAAAAAATGCTTTATCTCCATTCCCAATGAAAACTAGTTTAAAATGTAAACATATGTTATGGAAGAGATGTATATTTCTGTACAATGCACAATGCTGCCTTGTTGACGACATGAACGAGCGGCACAGATTACTGTTCGATTTGAGGAGGCTTTTGTCCAGTCACGTGCCCCACGGCTCGCCCATGATAAGTGCGAAACTCAGAGGCTAAATGCTGTGTGTGATTATGATTACGTACAGTCAGATGCATATACCTAGTGAAAGTCTACACACTTTTGAACAGTCTTCACATTTTGATGCCTTAAAATTCAATCGAAAATATCAGAAAATGTAGAACATTTCTCAAATGAATTACAAATAAAAATATGAATATGCATAATGTCTTCACACCCCAGAGTAAATGCTGTGGGATTATTTAAAATAAAATGGTCAATTGCCCCCATTACTAAATAGCAGAATAAAAATACATTTTCCAGAATGCATTAGATCAAACACTTCTGAATGACAGAACTTTAAAACCAAATCCCTCTTTGCATTGTACAGTCCCTCCAGGATTCTGCGATCGCATAATTCAATGCAAAATCAACCAATCAGCGCATATTATGCGAGAGAACACAATTTTTACCAAACCCAGCACTTTTAGCGCATAAAAGGGTCCAATCAAAAGCGGGTTCGTAATTTTGACCAATTACTGCACTGTTACCGTGGAAAAAGGCCTAATCTAACTACACGTTTAAAAATATATATTTTTAAAAAATATATATATATATATATTTTAATCCAACTACACATCAACAAAGTTTTTTCACCCTGTCCTGTCAGCGTATTCAGATGTCAAGATGATTGTGCTAGAACACAATAGAAAGTCGACAATCAACAGTCACTTCAAATCAGCAAACCATATGAGAATGTCAGAACAGTTCCCATAGCAGCGGCAGATCACCATGACTGAAGTGGTAGAAGGGAAGACCGTGGGAAGGTTAGTGGCGTTTTACTCAAACTTTTACTCCGCTAACCTTAGTAGGGTAGGTGGCACTCTGCTCTCCCAGTCTGTCTATGGAGAGCGCTGCTCAGAGCACTGAGTGCAATTTGTCAGCTTTATCATTTTAAACTCTCTGTAAAACTTCATACGGATCACGAAAGCACCATCTGTCTGGATTATTTTTTAGAAATGGTAATACTGTTTTAAAAGCACATATCAACCACAATACTCTATTTTTACGTTTTCTGTTCTTTATATCCCTTTACAACCCTTTCAGAAAAAAATCACAATCTCAAGTATTTTGAAGACAATTTATGCGAAAGGAATATTGATCCTCAAATTGAAATCGATTGATCAGCTTTGAATCTATTAGTTTTTTTTGGAGAGAGAGAGAGTGTGAGTGGGAATGGGAGGTGCATCTCGTGTTGATAGCAAGCCCCATGCCTGATGGAGAGATGTGTGAGAGTGAATGTGTGAGTGGATTATGACACACGGATATATTTTATCTAATGAATTGGGGCAATTGTTATTTTTCAGATTTGTGAAGATTGGGTACGCACTTGCACAGCAGTCAACATGCCCTGTTTCAGAAGTGATCACCCCTCAACGAGGCAGTTTCTGAAGGAGAAAGTCAACAATGGAAGTGCCATCCCTGGATATCACCAGTTACAGGAAAACTTGGGAGATATCTACTTGAAGGTGAAGGAAGAACTCAAGCAACATCTTGCAGGGAAGCCAGTGACAATCATCTTTGATGAAACTCCAGATGTTGAAGTAAGATGTCTACTAAACATCCTTATCGCACCACTTGAAAAGGATACCTCTGGGAGAATTCTTGCCTACCTTGCAGAGACAGTGTTTCTGGAGCAGTGCAACCATTCAACAGTTTCCATGGCGGTTTGTCAAATGTCTACAAGACTACAATATCTCCAATGATGACGAATTCATTGTCTTTGACACAGACAATGCTGCGTACATGAAAGCCTACAAAGCTGCACTTCAGTCATTGTTCCCCAACTCTCTGCACATGACATGCATGGCTCACATCATGAATCTGATAGGGAGTGCTTTCCGCTAACCTTTTGATCAGCTGAACGCATTCATGCTAAGTTTTTCGCAGATGTTTTACTAGGCAGGGGCACGCAAGATAAGATACCTTACCTTCCTCACCACCAAACTGGCAGGACGGAAGAGAGCAACTATGGATCCCAATTCATGTGCAAGATGCTGGAACTCATGGTTCTCAGCAGTGCAGTACCACTCGTACACACTTTTTCAGTTCTGCCCCCAAATTTTCTATTGGATTGAGGTCAGGGCTTTGTGATGGCCACTCCAATACCTTAACTTTGTTGTCCTTAAGCCATTTTGCAACAACTTTTGGAAGTATGCTTGAGGTCACCATTTTTTTCTGAGGTCTTGGCTGATTTCTTTTGATTTTCCCATAATGTCAAGCAAAGAGGCACTGAGTTTGAAGGTAGGCCTTGAAATACATCGACAGGTACACCTCCAATTGACTCAAATTATGCCAATTAGCCTATCAGAAGCTTCTAAAGCCATGACATCATTTTCTGGAATTTTCCAAGCTGAAAGGCACAGTCAACTTAGTGAATGTAAACTTCTGACTGACTGGAATTGTGATAAAGTGAATTATAAGTGAAATAATCTGTCTGTAAACAATTGTTGGAAAAAATTACTTGTGTCATGCACAAAGGAGATGTCCTAACCGACTTGCCAAAACTATAGTTTGTTAACAATACATTTGTGGAGTGGTTGAAAAACAAGTTTTAATGACTTCAACCTAAGTGTATGTAAACATCCGACTTCAACTGTACGTCTTACAATTGCTTAAGTCATTGTCATTTATATCATTGTAATTATGCAGAAAGACGTGATGTAATTTCACAGTGAATATAAGTAATATTTCCTATGTTCCTCTTTTTTATTCCTTGTCACTCACAGGTGTGTGGCCAAAGTGCACCACAGTCTGTAGAGAATCTCCATGAGAGTCAAAGAGCAGGTTCTGCCGCTGTAGATTCAGCTGAACATCATGACAGACAAGTGCAAAGTCATCCTGCAGCTTCTCGACATCTTCTAGAGCAGACGCCCCGTGACAACAAAGATCTTTCAGTATTTAGAGGACTTGCAGATGAACATTGCAGCCAACAAAGAACTACAGTATGAAGCTTGTTCACACTGCTTTGACACAGTTGATGACTTGCCCTTTGCTGTGAAAACCAAACTCTTGATTCATACAGCAATGCAGAGGAAAAACTTCCAAAGTACATGTCAGATGGTCAGCCTGCCATGGAGTTCCTCCAAGAAGTTAGGGTGTTTGATCCACGTCACATTGCGTGTCCAGCTTCACGGCTATTCCAGGCTTCAGTAAGGTACCGAGAGATGAACCCGATGCATACTTCACCAATGTAGGACGAGCACCACTGAGAGCCACAGTGAGTGGGGTGGTGGATTTGGATATCTTCTGGGATGGACTTCAAGAGAGACTTCCTGTGCTGAACATTCTGACCAAACACTACAAAGATGCCATCTCAAACTCTGCTGATGCTGAGCGAAGCAACAGTATCTACAAGCTTGTGTTGTCCAGCTGTAGGCGATAAACCTCTAACAACAACTTACGAGCCTTGGTCTTCATGTACCACTACCAACGACTCCGCAGTGGAGGAATTGATAAGGAGGAGGATAGGGAGGATGAAATGGATAATTACATTGAGATATAGGCCTAGATGAGCTAGGCCCATGGTCACCCCCCACCTCTTGTTATGTTCAGAAAAATAACTGTGCTTGTTCAAAAAAAAGAAACAGCACAAAAGAGCACTTTGTCTCTAATTGTTTTCATGGAAGATGAACTAGAGATATAATGTGTCTTAATTGCAGATTGGACCCCAGGTGTTTCTTTTGTCCTAGTTTAATCTTTTTGAAAACGGAGGAATGCCTGTTGTTGGAACTCTGAGGTAGCTTCCAGACATTTTTTTTGTTTTGTTCAGAAAAAGAACTGTTTGTTCTGGACAATTAACAAAATTGAGCACTTTAAATGTTAATTGTTTTTGTATGATGTATTCTGCTTAAAATAGTCCTAAAACTGAGCACATATTAATTTGTATTGCTTTATACAAAATTAATGTGAAAGATAATTGCAAAATGTTTAGCAGAATTTCAGAAAAGCTGCCACAAAATGAAGCATTTTTGGCAGAATAAATCACTTTTTTTCCCGCTAAATCCTGGAGGGACTGATTGTATAACAAACTGAGATAGAATCTGCTTGTTGGCTGCTGATCAGACTTAAGCAAGCACTTCTGTGCTGTTGATATTGATGTAACTTGTTATGTAGCTTTGTAATTGATCATACTCTTTTTGTTTTTAATTGCATTGAGTATGATGGGTCAATCTTGCCAACTTGCCATCTCACAGTCTAAGAGGACCACAATGGAAAGAAGCGTTCAGGGTTTATTGTGTTTTTATCCTCGATAATGTTTCATGAATGTAATGTTGTCTGGACACCGGTGCCCCCGCACTTTGACACATTAACTCTGTACCATTACCCACTGTATATAGCCCCACTATTGTTATTTACTGCTGCTCTATAATGTTAGTGCTTGCAGGAAAAGTTATTGCATTATCCCCCAGCCCTTGTTTCTGGGAAGGATACAAGTGTATTCTCCATAACAATTGATCCTACACTTTTGATTTAGCAGAATCGAGAGTGAGAGTAAAAGGTGGCCAAAACGTGGTCTGTGTGTGTGGTTGTGTAGGGGATCAGTGGTATGTCAGACGACTGGACAGGTTTCTAATGTTTCAGAGGCTACTGATGCACAACTATCATACTGGCACACAACAAATACTACTGAGATACATCTGGGTCTAAGGAGATGACCATGTAGTGTTTGACATGATGTATTAGTTTATGACCTGTACACGACGCAATGTATGTGCTATACTTTTAGCTGTACTGGTTTCTCTGCTCAGAATCAGCTCACAAATGAAGATTCTCACACTGCTGTACAGTTGGCAATACTTTACTTACATGGTTATACATCCTTTACAATGTATTTTCATCCAGAAGAACCAAGTAAATACTACTTATCATAGTGTGGAATTACTGGGTGTACTCCTCAGTTGGTTAACTAGGAGAACAAGCAGATGGCAAATCAAGTTGAACCAGACAACAGGGTTTTATTGCCCTCTTAATACAGGCTAAAGAAGGTTAGCAGGGCAGATCAAAACAATAAACACTATGGCTCACTATAGCTAGCTAACTTGGTAGAACGTGTTAAGAGTGGAGGCTCTCCCTTTCAGTCCAGTTTATATTCTTCCCATCACTCTCTTCCCGCTCAAATCCCATTCATCAGTGGCCTGAGCTGGGGGGACTCCTTCACCTATGATTTCACCATTAGCCATAAGAAAACAGTTATGGAAAAGTACATTGACAGGATAAATATGATCCAAAGGTGAAAGTACAATAGTACAATTGAGCTGTTGCTGCAATAAAAAGGACAGGTGTGTTCTCCCCTGGATCCTAAAGTACTTTGATTTAAAAGTCTTAAAAGTCATAGAGGTGTGTTGTATGAATGTAATTCCAACATTTAGTTATTAAAATATATATATATATTGCAAAAGAAAAAGACAAAACCATATGATGAGAATTGAAAGACAAATGAAAAGTGCATGTGCAGGAGAGAAAAAAAATGAGTACAACTAAAAGTTGCATGTAATGAGGTTGGGCACTGATGTTGGGCAATTAGGCCTGGCTCTCAGTCGGCGTTCCAATTCCTCCCAAAGGTGTTGGGTGGGGTTAAGGTCAGAGCTCTGTGCAGGCCAGTCAAGTTCTTCCACACTGATCTCGATAAACCATTTCTGAACCTCGCTTTGTGCACAGGGGCATTGTCAGGCTGAAACAGGAAAGGGCCTTCCCAAAACTTTTGCCACAAAGTTGGAAACACAGAAACGTCTAGAATGTCATTGTATGCTGCAACATTAAGATTACCCTTCACTGCAACAAAGGGGCCTAGCCCGAAACATGAAAAACAGCCCCAGACCTTTATTCCTCCTCCACCAAACTTTACAGTTGGCACTATGCATTGGGGCAGGTAGAGTTCTCCTGGCATCCACCAAACCCAGATTTGTCCGTCGGACTGCCAAATGGTGAAGCATGATTCATCACCCCAGAGAGTGTGTTTCCACTGCTCCAGAGTCTAATGACGGTGAGCTACAAATCACATCGGCTCACTGTCTCTTAGATCAAAGGTGGGTCCATCTGCTTCGTTCCCAAAGTGGGGTCTCCCTGAGATCCCAAGTATGAGGGATCCCTCGTGCACGATTTACCTATGTTGTCAGGAGCAGTCACCAAGTGAAGATTTAGATCACATCCTCGTGTCCAAATGTGGTGGTTAATTTTTTTACTATCAAATGACAAGTGTCTGTCCCTCCGACTCCAAACTGGAACCATATAGAACAGAAACATTAACTCATGCTCTGGAATGTTCTTTAGGTCTCTCTCTCTCTCTCTCTCTCTCTCTCTCTCTCTCTCGAAGAAGAAGAAGAAGAAGAAGAAGAAGAAGAAGAAGAAGAAGAAGAAGAAGAAGAAGAAGAAGAGTATGTCAGATAGAGAACCAGACTGTCCATGGTGAAATTATTTAAACAAACTCAAGGGGAAGCAAATTTAGATCATGTCATTTTCTGAATATGTTTGCATGTAACCTTTGTGGAGAGAGCAGATGGAAATGTGAAACTACACTGACCCATTGAGAAACCAATATCCCCAAAACTTCCACCAATGCTCTTGAATGGGGAATCATTCAAAAACACCTGTGTTTCTGGATAAAGCCTTCAAAAGGGTTTAAGTCTGTGAAAAGACAAGTATTTAAATAGACAACTGTGCTTAGGTGTGGTCTCAGATGTTTTTAATATTCTCTACGCCCAGTTAATAACGACGTTTAATACTAAAACCCACCTCAGTGACTGGACCTTAGATTCTTTAGATAAATTCAAACTTTTTATGAACAAATAAACCCAACCAAATAATGTTGAATTCAGTTGTGACAGAGAACTAGCCTAAACTGGTGCTCCCCACACAGTAGGTGCTCCATTATTCCAACATGATTGTAAAAACAGTGTTTTGGTCTACTGTATTTAGCTATGACAGAGTTTAAAGGTGAGGTGTGACTGATTAGTACATACATTAGGAGTGACTCTTTACTTGAAACCACTTGTTCCTTTGTTATTATATTTCTTACAGTAGGTACTGTATGTTTGCAACTGTTGTTAAGGGAAATGTTGTCCATGCTCAACATTTCACAAGACTGGAAATAAACACTTTATTGAAAATGATGATCCCAAAGGTTCTCTTCTTCTTGTTAAGTTATGAAAAGTGTGTTATTACATTGTGTTTGTAAAAACTCTGTTCACTTCTACATCCTCATAACTTCATGTCCAGTTTCATGTTTATCTTCTCTTGTATTTCAACATTTGTCTGTGGACTTTATCCTTCTGAATGTTAATACACAACTAACTGCATACTTAAATTTGAGAAAGTGGCCTCCAAAGTTTCTGCACTAATTTCCACATCTGCCCGTCAGAACTTCTTATTACCCGTTTATTTAGAATAGATACACTATTTACAGATACAGTATGATAACTATTTTAATATACTATCTCTAATGGTGCCGGTGTGGTATAATTGTCTTGTATCGTGTCATTTTGTCCCTACCGAAGTAGAAAACTGCTAAATAACTTCCAGTTTTGGCAACACATTATTATTATGTTTAAAAACACTCAATAAAAGATGCAAGAAAGATATTTTCTTAAATGATCAGAAAAATACAATTTTGCCGCTAAAACCATTCACTGGAAACATGACATTTTTTACATGATCATGTTACATCCAAGAAATTGTGTAGTTGAATAAAGCCAAAGTTATTGTATGACAGGATGTTGTATTAGTTTAAATGAGTTTAAGCACTATTGTTCAATCACAGTAATATACTGAGCAAGGCCATTCTATCTTATAGAGGGGAAATTAGGGTTAACTACCACACTGAGGTGTTTTTTTGTAGCTTGAATATGAAAACCAGTCAGAACAAGTTAAAGAGCAGCAACACCCATCCTGCTGTACTCCTTTACCCAACGCCACATACATTGTTCAGTATGTTTGTTTGCTGTAGAGAGGTGAGTAAGTAGCACAGAATACATTTGTAGAATTTTGCCTTTATGTGGTAAGTATCAGCATATGTTTGTTTAAACTTTCCACACATTTCATGGTAAACTCTCAGTTGATCAGTGTGGGCTCATTTAAAGGAAATACAGAGATTTGCAACTTTATGTGATGTGAGTATAAACCTTTTCTTTTATTTCAAATAAGTGGCAGCATGAATTAGGTTAGCTTGAAATAGTAGCAGAATGACTGAGTGATGTTTTACAGACATTACAAATCTGTTCTGCAATAGAAGCAAACTTTTTTTAGTGGCCAAATCACCTAAAGTCAAACCAAATATCGAGTTTATTTCAGTGGAGTTCAGTTGATTTGGCCATGAAATATTTGGCCCCAACCCACATCCAGAGTGCAGCGGAAATTTTCCTGGGATTTGCTCATTTCTACCGTCGCTTAATTTGGGGCTACAGCACCCTGGCTTCTCCCCTCTCTGCACTCACTTCTCCCAAGGTGCCATTCACATGGTCCCCAGCTGTTAACAGGGCGTTTTTGGACCTTAAGCATCGGTTTACTACAGCCCCTATCCTCCTCCATCCGGACCCGTCACTTCAGTTTGTGGTTGAGGTCGACACTTCTGACGTTGGATTGGGGGCTTGAAGGGGCGGAACATGCATTTTTGGTGTGAACCAACCATAAGAATTTACAATATCTCCACACAGCCAAGCGCCTTTACTCTAGGCAGACCCGTTGGGCTCTGTTATTCACCAGATTCAACTTTACCATCTCCTACTGCCCAGGGTCCAAGAATGTGAAGCCTGATGCTCTCTCTCGCCTGTATAGTTCTGCTGCCACACCTTCTGACTCTGAGACCATCCTCCCTACCTCATTGGAGCTCACTGGAGCTCAGTGGAGAGGGGAAACCTGGAGAGAGAGAGAGAGAGAGGGGAAAGAAACCTTTTACACATTACATTCACACAGAAACAGGTAAATAAACAATAACAATGTACTTACCAAGATGTCTTAATTAGTTTAAGCACTATTGCTCAATCACAGTAATATACTGAGCAAGGTCATTCTACTTTATAGAGGGGACATTAGGGTTAAGAAAGGCTACCACAATGAGGTGTTTTTTTGTAGCTAGAATAGGAAAACCAGTCAGAACAAGTTAAAGAATAGCCACACCCATCCTGCTGTACTCCTTTACCTAACGCCACATACATTGTTCAGTATGTTTGTTTGCTGTAGAGAGGTGTGTCAGTAGCACAGAATACATTTGTAGAATTTTGCCTTTATGTGGTAAGTATCAGCATATTTTTGTTTAAACTTTCCACACATTTCATAGTAAACTCTCAGTTGATCAATGTGGGCTCATTTAAAGGAAATACATTTTTTTTGTCATTTAAATTTCCTCATGCAAAAGGTTTCTGAAACAGCTTAGAAATGCCTGAAATGGTTTAGGACTACTTTCAGGGTAAGGAAAAAGATCCGTAATTTTGAAGAGATTTGCAACTTTATGTGATGTGAGTATAACAATCTTTTTGTTTTAAATAAGTAGCACCATTAAAATAAATTACCTTAAATAAGGGTTTAGCTAGGGTTAAATTGGATTCAGATTTTGATTCATATCTTGTAAGCTGATTATTGAATGGTAACATTAGTGCAAATGATGAAAAGTGAGTAATGTAAGAGATTTGCAACTTTATGTGATGTGAGTATAAACCTTTTCTTTTTTTTCAAATAAGTGGCAGCATGAATTAGGTTAGCTTGAAATAGTAGCAGAATGACAGTGATCTTTTACAGACATTACAAATCTGTTCTGCAACAGAAGCAAACTTTTTTAATGGCCAAATCACCTAAAGTCAAACCAAATATCGAGTTTATTTCAGTGGAGTTCAGTTGATTTGGCCATGAAATATTTAGCCCCAACCCACATCCAGAGTGCAGCGGAAATGTTCCTGGGATTTGCTCATTTCTACCGTCGTTTCATTTGGGGCTACAGCACCCTGGCTTCTCCCCTCTCTGCACTCACTTCTCCCAAGGTGCCATTCACATGGTCCCCAGCTGTTAACAGGGCGTTTTTGGACCTTAAGCATCGGTTTACTACAGCCCCTATCCTCATCCATCCGGACCCGTCCCTTCAGTTTGTGGTTGAGGTCGACCCTTCTGACGTTGGATTGGGGGCTTGAAGGGGCGGAACATGCATTTTTGGTGTGAACCAACCATAAGAATTTACAATATCTCCACACAGCCAAGCGCCTTAACTCTAGGCAGACCCGTTGGGCTCTGTTATTCACCAGATTCAACTTTCCCATCACCTACTGCCCAGGGTCCAAGAATGGGAAGCCTGATGCTCTCTCTCGCCTCTCTCTCAGCATTCGTCGCTGCATGCATGGTATGTGCTCAGAATAAGACTCCGTGGCAAGCTGGCCTCATTCAACCACTCCCTGTTCCTCATTGCCCCTGGTCCCATATCTCCCTGGACTTTGTCACTGGGCTTCCTCCATCTGATGGCAACACCATCATCCTTACAGTGGATAGGTTCTCTAAAGCCGCCCATTTCATCCCCCTCCTCAAGTTACCTTCAGCCATGGAGACGCCCAGCTCATGGTCAGCACGTCTTTCGAATCCATAGACACCCTATCGACACAGTCTCCGATCGTGGTCCTCAATTCACATCCTGATTCTGGAAGGCGTTCTGCACCCTCATTGGGTTGTCGGCCAGTCTGTCCTCCGGGTTTCACCCCCAGTCCAATGGCCAGTCAGAGCGTGCCAATCAGGACCTGGAGACAAATCTTCAGTGCCTCGTCTCGACCAACCCCACCGTCTTGTGTGTTGTTCCGTACTCCTGTTTTTTCTAATCCTCCCGGTTCCGACCTTTTCTGCCTGCCCTGACACTGAGCCCGCCTGCCATACCATTCAGCCTGCCCTGACACTGAGCCCGCCTGCCATACCATTCAGCCTGCCCTGACACTGAGCCCGCCTGCCATACCATTCAGCTTGCCCTGACACTGAGCCCGCCTGCCATACCATTCAGCTTGCCCTGACACTGAGCCCGCCTGCCATACCATTCAGCCTGCCCTGACACTGAGCCCGCCTGCCATACCATTCAGCCTGCCCTGACACTGAGCCCGCCTGCCATACCATTCAGCCTGCCCTGACCTCGAGCCTGCCTGCCACTCTGTAGCTTTTGGACTCTGACCTAGTTTACAATCTTCTGCCTGTCCTCAACCTGCCTCTTGCCTGCCCCTTGTATTTTAATAAATATCAGAGACGCGAACCATCTGCCTCCTGTGTCTGCATCTGGGTCTCATCCTGTGTCGTTTTACAACCATAGAGATCCTATTAGATCTTGCAGATTTATACCATCTGCCTATCTGCACTGACTCTATCTTGCATTGACACTACGCACACACACTAGACTTTAAATACACACCATATATACACACTCACGCACACTATATTGTCACTCCATCACAAAACCCACTCACATTCACATACACTACATATGCACACACACACATAACAGACACGCAAACCGACACAACACAAACACACGTTCACACATACACGCACACTCACATACACTTTTACACTCATACTTGGCTGCTGCTGCTCTGCTCTGCTCTTTATTTTTCTATTTATTATTTTACACACAAAGCTTTATTGTAATGAAGTAGGCCTACTTTTGGGACTTGTGTTCTGTTCTTTTCATAAGAAGTATCTCCACCGATTCCACCCAGAGCCTTCATCGGGGTAATATTTGCTGTAGCCAAGAACAACTGCTTTGAAACAATGTCAACCCAACCAAATAAGGTTGAATTCAGATAGAGAACAAGACTGCCCATCGGGACATGAATTAAACACACTCAAGGGAAAGTCAATGCAAATTTAGATAATGTCATTTTCTGAATATGTTTGCATGTGACCTTTGTGGAGAGAGAAGAGTGAAATGTGAAACTACACTGACCCATTGAGAAAACAATATCCCCAAAACTTCCACTGGCACTCTGGAATGGGGAATCATTCAAAAACACTTTCTGCAGAAAGCCTTCATCAGGGTTTAAGTCATGGGAGACAGACACGTATTTAAATAAACACCTGTGCTTAGCTGTGGTCTCAGAAAATATCATTTTTTTCCAGGTCTATTCATTAAATGCTTAGCTGTGATATCAGAATGAAGAGTTTATCCCAGGACTACTCTTTGTAAATCCACCATGATGTATACCCTGATGATGCCTCTATGCTGAAACACTTTGGAAACAGATAAGTTGATATAGTTAAAGTCATGCCTACTTTGTAAACCATACGTAACCAATAAATCCATCAAGTCCCATCGCTCAGTCTGTTGCTCTTTAAGGAGGTGTGGGTTACATTTGCAAAAGACTTAGCAAATACTGAAAGCATAACCTTAAGTGTAATAACTGTAAATGTGTATGTCTTTCTCATTTAATGTTTTAGCCTAATGTGGTTTCATGGATAACTTTGTCAGAGACAAATTAACTGAATGGAACTTCAGTGAGTATATTGACAGATTCAAAGGTAAGCATATTTCTAAAGTGTTTTTGTACATATATTTTATAGACAGGGATGGAAAGAACTGGCAAATTAATTTAGAAACATGATTCACTTTGAGATTTTATTGGTTCATCACTGAATTGTATAATTCACTTGTGCTGTGAGTTGTCCTGATTCTTTACGACTTCATTTGTATCCTGACATCTAGATGAAGAAATTGACAAAGAGAGTTTCCTGCTCCTAGATGAAAAAGCCTTTGCCAACTTGATTCCAAAACTTGGTCCAAGGTACAAATTTCAAGAGAAACACAAGGTATGTAACAAGCTATTTTATTGGATTCTTATTGATCATTTTCTGTCTTTCACATATTGAACATATCACAAAGCCCTATACTTTAGGCATAGTTTAGGGATAGATCCGCCAAATATATATATTTTTAGCTTTTTGTTAACTATGTCACAAAATTACTGAAATCTTAATACTTTGTCATGTCTTATTTACTCAACTGCTCAACAAAGTGCAGTACTGCATGACTTTGTTGAAAGGATTTCATATTTAAAGTGCATTTCGGAAAGTATTCAGAACCTTTGACTTTTTGGACATTTTGTTACGTTACAGCCTTATTAAAACAAATGTCCCTCGTCAATCTACAGGTTTTTAGACAGTTTTGCAAATGTATTACAAGTAAAAAACAGATATATCTTATATATACAGTGGGGCAAAAAAGTATTTAGTCAGCCACCAATTGTGCAAGTTCTCCCACTTAAAAAGATGAGAGGCCTGTAATTTCCATCATAGGTACACTTCAACTATGACAGACAAAATGAGGAAAATATCACATTGTAGGATTTTTAATGAATTTATTTGCAAATTATGGTGGAAAATAAGTATTTGGTCAATAACAAAAGTTTATCTCAATACTTTGTTATATACCCTTTGTTGGCAATGACAGGTCAAACGTTTTCTGTAAGTCTTCACAAGGTTTTCACACACTGTTGCTGGTATTTTGGCCCATTCCTCCATGCAGATCTCCTCTAGAGCAGTGATGTTTTGGGGCTGTTGCTGGGCAACATGGACTTTCAACTCCCTCCAAAGATTTTCTATGGGGTTGAGATCTGGAGACTGGCTAGGCCACTCCAGGACCTTGAAATGCTTCTTACGAAGCCACTCCTTCGTTGCCCGGGCAGTGTGTTTGGGATCATTGTCATGCTGAAAGACCCAGCCACGTTTCATCTTCAATGCCCTTGCTGATGATAGGCTTTGTTACTTTGGTCCCAGCTCTCTGCAGGTCATTCACTAGGTCCCCCCGTGTGGTTCTGGGATTTTTGCTCACCGTTCTTGTGATCATTTTGACCCCACAGGGTAAGATCTTGCGTGGAGCCCCAGATCAAGGGAGATTATCAGTGGTCTTGTATGTCTTCCATTTCCTAATAATTGCTCCCACAGTTGATTTCTTCAAACCAAGCTGCTTACCTATTGCAGATTCAGTCTTCCCAGCCTGGTGCAGGTCTACAATTTTGTTTCTGGTGTCCTTTGACAGCTCTTTGGTCTTGGCCCATAGTGGAGTTTGGAGTGTGACTGTTTGAGGTTGTGGACAGGTGTCTTTTATACTGATAACAAGTTCAAACAGGTGCCATTAATACAGGTAACGAGTGGAGGACAGAGGAGCCTCTTAAAGAAGAAGTTACAGGTCTGTGAGAGCCAGAATTCTTGCTTGGTTGTAGGTGACCAAATACTTATTTTCCACCATAATTTGCATAGAAATTCATTAAAAATCCTACAACGTGATTTTCTGGATTTTTTTTTCTCATTTTGTCTGTCATAGTTGAAGTGTACCTATGATGAAAATTACAGGCCTCTCTCATCTTTTTAAGTGGGAGAACTTGCACAATTGGTGGCTGACTAAATACTTTCTTGCCCCAATGTATAAGTGTTTAGACCCTTTGCTATGAGACTCGAAATTGAGCTCAGGTGCATCCTTTTTCCATTGATCATCCTTGAGATATTTCTACAACTTGATTGGAGTCCACCTGTGGTAAATTGAATTGACTGGACATGATTTGGAAAGGCACACACCTGTCGATATAAGGTCCCACAGTTGACAGTGCATGTAAGAGGAAAAACCTAAAGAAAAACCTAGAGAACTCTCAGTCCATGAGAAACAAGATTCTCTTGTCTGATGAAACCAAGATTGAACTCTTTGGCCTGAATGCCAAGTGTCATGTCTGGAGGAAACCTGGCACCATCCCGAAGGTGAGGCATAGTGGTGGCAGCAACATGCTGTGGGGATGTTTTTAGTGGCAATGACCCTAAGCACACTGCCAAGACAACGCAGAGTGGCATCAGGACAAGTCTCTGAATGTCCTTGAGTGGCCCAGCCAGAGCCCGGACTTGCACCTGATCGAATATGGTGCGTTCTGAGCCCTCTCCTGTACTCCCTGTTCACCCACGACTGTGTAGCCACGCACGCCTCCAACTCAATCATCAAGTTTGCGGATGACACAACAGTGGTAGGCTTGATTACCAACAACGACGAGACGGCCTACAGGGAGGAGGTGAGAGCCCTCGGAGTGTGGTGTCAGGAAAATAACCTCACACTCAACGTCAACAAAACTAAGGAGATGATTGTGGACTTCAGGAAACAGCAGAGGGAACACCCCCCTATCCACATCGATGGAACAGTAGTGGAGAGGGTAGCAAGTTTTAAGTTCCTCGGCATACACATCACAGACAAACTGAATTGGTCCACTCACACAGACAGCATCGTGAAGAAGGCGCAGCAGCGCCTCTTCAACCTCAGGAGGCTGAAGAAATTTGGCTTGTCACCAAAAGCACTCACAAACTTCTACAGATGCACAATCGAGAGCATCCTGGCGGGCTGTATCACCGCCTGGTACGGCAACTGCTCCGCCCTCAACCGCAAGGCTCTCCAGAGGGTAGTGAAGTCTGCACAACCCATCACCGGGGGCAAACTACCTGCCCTCCAGGACACCTACACCACCCGATGTTACAGGAAGGCCATAATGATCATCAAGGACATCAACCACCCGAGCCACTGCCTGTTCACCCCGCTATCATCCAGAAGGCGAGGTCAGTACAGGTGCATCAAAGCTGGGACCGAGAGACTGAAAAACAGCTTCTATCTCAAGGCCATCAGACTGTTCAACAGCCACCACTAACATTGAGGGGCTGCTGCCAACACACTGACAATGACACTGTACTCTATATCATCGACTGCATCCTTATGTAATACATGTATCACTAGCCACTTTAACTATGCCACTTTGTTTACATACTCATCTCATATGTATATACTGTACTCGATATCATCTACTATATCTTGCCTATGCTGCTCTGTACCATCACTCATTCATATATCCTTATGTACATATTCTTTATCCCCTTACACTGTGTATAAGACAGTAGTTTTGGAATTGTTAGTTAGATTACTTGTTGGTTATTACTGCATTGTCGGAACTAGAAGCACAAGCATTTCGCTACACTCGCATTAACATCTGCTAACCATGTGTATGTGACAAATAAAATTGATTTGATTTGATTTTGATTTATCTAAGTTTAATATGTTTTCTAAATTAGCAAAAATGTCAAAAAAACTGTTTTTGCTTTGTCATTATGGGGTACTGTGTGTAGATTGGTGAGGAAAATAAATAATTTTATCAATTTTAGAATAAGGCTGTAACGTAACAAAATTTGAAAAAAGTCAAGAGTGCTGACTGCTTTCCGAATGAACTGTACAGTTGAAGTCGGAAGTTTACAAACACATTATCCAAACACATTTAAACTCAGTTTTTCACAATTCCTGAAATTTAATCCAAGTAAAAAGTCCCTGCCTTAGTTCTGTTAGGATCACCACTATATTTTAAGAATGTGAAATCTCAGAATAATAGTTAAGAGAATGATTTATTTCAGCTTTTATTTCTTTCAACACATTCCCAGAGGGGAAGAAGTTTACATACACTCAATTAGTATTTGGTAGCATTGCCTTTAAAGTTTTTAACTTGGGTCAAACATTTTGGGTAGCCTTCCACAAGCTTCCCACAATAAGTTGGGTGAATTTTGCCTCATTCCTTTTGATGTAACTGAGACAGGTGTGTAGGCCTCCTTGCTCACACACACTTTTTCAGTTCTGCCCACAAATGTCCTATAGGATTGAGAACAGGGCATTGTGATGACTTTGTTGTCCTTAAGCAATTTTGCCACAACTTTGCAAGTATGCTTGGGATCATTGTCCATTTGGAAGACCCATTTGTGACCAAGCTTTAACTTCATGACTGATGTCTTGAGATGTTGCTTCATTCATCCACATCATTTTAATTCCTCATGATGTCATCTATTTTGTGAAGTGCACCAGTCGCTCCTGCAGCAAAGCACCCCCACAACATGCCACCCCCGTGCTTCACGGTTGGGATGGTGTTCTTCGGCTTGCAAGCCTCCCCCTTTTTCCTACAAACATAATAATGGTCATTATGGCCAAACAGTTCTACAGTCTATATCAGACCGTATACAACGTGTAAGACAAACATTTGTTTTTACTGCTCTAATTACATTGGTAACCAGTTTATAACAGCAATAAGGCACATTGTTTTTTTGTTGTATATGGCCAATATACCACTGCTTAGGGCTGTATTCAGGCGTTTGCGTTTTATCGTGTGTAAGAACAGCCATTATTTTGGCTATATACCACACCTTCTCGGGCCTTATTGCTTAATTATAAATAGCTCAAAGGGGTTTTAATGCACTTTATACTACTTTATTTATTGATGACAGGCGATACAAAAGGAGTTAGAAAATGATGGGACAGCAACTGACAGCCAAGTTCAAACATCCTCCACAATGGCATGGGCTTCCTTGGACCAGGTATGCATTGGGTTGTGAACCAAGTCTCTCAGCATACCGGGCAGACACTTAAAGACCTTTGCTTTGTAAAGTATAATGCAGTATAAAAGCATAAAGAATGCTTACCCTTAAAACATGTATGTACTCTTAGTGTAAATGAAGGACGATGCTATATGATGGGTTTATTTAAAACAACATGTATGTAGTCTTAGTGTAAATGAAGGATGATGCTATATGATGGGTTTATTTAAAACAACATGTATGTAGTCTTAAGGTAAATGAAGGATGATGCTATATGATGGGTTTATTTAAAACAACAGGTATGTAGTCTTAGTGTAAATGAAGGATGAATGCTATATGATGGGTTTATTTAAAACAACATGTATGTAGTCTTAGTGTAAATGAAGGATGATGCTATATGATGGGTTTATTTAAAACAACATGTATTAGTCTTAGTGTAAATGAAGGATGATGCTATATGATGCGTTTATTTAAAACACATGTAGTAGTCTTAGTGTAAATGAAGGATGATGCTATATGATGGGTTTATTTAAAAACAACATGTATGTACTCTTAGTGTAATGAAGGATGATGCTATATGATGGGTTTATTTAAAACAACATGTATGTAGTCTTAGTGTAAATGAAGGATGATGCTATATGATGGGTTATTTAAAACAACATGTATGTAGTCTTAGTGTAATGAAGGATGATGCTATATGATGGGTTTATTTAAAACAACATGTATGTAGTCTTAGTGTAAATGAAGGATGATGCTATATGATGGGTTTATTTAAAAAACATGTATGTAGTCTTAGTGTAAATGAAGGATGATGCTATATGATGGGTTTATTTAAACAACATGTATGTAGTCTTAGTGTAAATGAAGGATGATGCTATATGATGGGTTTATTTAAAACAACATGATGTAGTCTTAGTGTAAATGAAGATGATGCTATTGATGGGTTTATTTAAAAACAACATGTATGTAGTCTTAGTGTAAAGAAGGGATGATGCTATATGATGGGTTTATTTTAAAACACATGTATTTAGTCTCTTAGTGTAAATGAAGGATGATTGCTTATATGATGGGTTTATTTAAAACAACATGTATGTTAGTCTAGTGTAAATGAAGGATGTATGCCTATATGGATGGGTTGATGTTAAAAACAAACTGCATATGTAGTCTTAGTGTCATGAAGGATCTGCTATATGAATGTTGTATTTAAAACAACATGTATGTAGTCTTAGTGTAAATGAAGGATGCTCATATATGATGGTTTATTTAAAACAACATGTATGTGAGTCTTAGGTAAATGAAGGATGATGCTATTATTGATGGGTTATTTAAAACAACATGCTATGTAGGTCTTCGTGTAAATTGAAGGCTGACTGCCTATATGATGGGTTTTATTTAAAAAACATTTATGTAGTCTTAGTGTAAATGAAAGGATGATGCTATATGATGGTTTTATTTCAAAAACATGTATGTAGTCTAGTGTTAATGAAGGATGATGCTATATATGATGGGTTTATTTAAAACAACATGTATGTAGTCTTAGTGTAAATGAAGGATGATTGATTGATATATGATGGGTTTTTTAAAAACAACATGTATGTAGTCT
>NW_022263620.1:0-25000 GCF_002021735.2 Oncorhynchus kisutch
TCATCATTAATAGAGACAGTAGATCTAGCTGGTCTGTCATAATATAATAGAGACAGTAGATCTAGCTGGTCTGTCAAATATAATAGAGACAGTAGATCTAGCTGGTCTGTCATAATATAATAGAGACAGTAGATCTAGCTGGTCTGTCATAATATAATAGAGACAGTAGATCTAGCTGGTCTGTCATAATATAATAGAGACAGTAGATCTAGCTGGTCTGTCATAATATAATAGAGACAGTAGATCTAGCTGGTCTGTCATAATATAATAGAGACAGTAGATCTAGCTGGTCTGTCATAATATAATAGAGACAGTAGATCTAGCTGGTCTGTCATAATATAATAGAGACAGTAGATCTAGCTGGTCTGTCATATATAATAGAGACAGTAGATCTAGCTGGTCTGTCATATATAATAGAGACAGTAGATCTAGCTGGTCTGTCATAATATAATAGAGACAGTAGATCTAGCTGGTCTGTCATAATATAATAGAGACAGTAGATCTAGCTGGTCTGTCATAATATAATAGAGACAGTAGATCTAGCTGGTCTGTCATAATATAATAGAGACAGTAGATCTAGCTGGTCTGTCATAATATAATAGAGACAGTAGATCTAGCTGGTGTCATAATATAATAGAGACAGTAGATCTAGCTGGTCTGTCATAATTAATAGAGACAGTAGATCTAGCTGGTCTGTCATAATATAATAGAGACAGTAGATCTAGCTGGTCTGTCATAATATAATAGAGACAGTAGATCTAGCTGGTCTGTCATAAATAATAGAGACAGTAGATCTAGCTGGTCTGTCATAATAATAGAGACAGTAGATCTAGCTGGTTGTCATAATATAATAGAGACAGTAGATCTAGCTGGTCTGTCATAATATAATAGAGACAGTAGATCTAGCTGGTCTGTCATAATATAATAGAGACAGTAGATCTAGCTGGTCTGTCATAATATAATAGAGACAGTAGATCTAGCTGGTCTGTCATAATATAATAGAGACAGTAGATCTAGCTGGTCTGTCATAATATAATAGAGACAGTAGATCTAGCTGGTCTGTCATATATAATAGACAGTAGATCTAGCTGGTCTGTCATAATATAATAGAGACAGTAGATCTAGCTGGTCTGTCATAATATATAGAGACAGTAGATCTAGCTGGTCTGTCATATTATAATAGAGACAGTAGATCTAGCTGGTCTGTCATAATATAATAGAGACAGTAGATCTAGCTGGTCTGTCATAATATAATAGAGACAGTAGATCTAGCTGGTCTGTCATAATATAATAGAGACAGTAGATCTAGCTGGTCTGTCATATATAATAGAGACAGTAGATCTAGCTGGTCTGTCATAATATAATAGAGACAGTAGATCTAGCTGGTCTGTCATAATATAATAGAGACAGTAGATCTAGCTGGTCTGTCATAATATAATAGAGACAGTAGATCTAGCTGGTCTCATAAATAAATAGAGACAGTAGATCTAGCTGGTCTGTCATAATATAATAGAGACAGTAGATCTAGCTGGTCTGTCATAATATAATAGAGACAGTAGATCTAGCTGGTCTGTCATAATATAATAGAGACAGTAGATCTAGCTGGTCTGTCATAATATAATAGAGACAGTAGATCTAGCTGGTCTGTCATAATATAATAGAGACAGTAGATCTAGCTGGTCTGTCATATATAATAGAGACAGTAGATCTAGCTGGTCTGTCATAATATAATAGAGACAGTAGATCTAGCTGGTCTGTCATAATATAATAGAGACAGTAGATCTAGCTGGTCTGTCATAATATAATAGAGACAGTAGATCTAGCTGGTCTGTCATAATATAATAGAGACAGTAGATCTAGCTGGTCTGTCATAATATAATAGAGACAGTAGATCTAGCTGGTCTGTCATAATATAATAGAGACAGTAGATCTAGCTGGTCTGTCATAATATAATAGAGACAGTAGATCTAGCTGGTCTGTCATAATATAATAGAGACAGTAGATCTAGCTGGTCTGTCATAATATAATAGAGACAGTAGATCTAGCTGGTCTGTCATAATATAATAGAGACAGTAGATCTAGCTGGTCTGTCATAATATAATAGAGACAGTAGATCTAGCTGGTCTGTCATATATAATAGAGACAGTAGATTAGCTGTCTGTCAAATATAATAGAGACAGTTAACTAGCTGTTCTACCATCATTAATAGAGACAGTAGATCTAGCTGGTCTGTCATAATATAATTATAGACGATCTAGCTGGTCTGTCATAATACAATAGAGACCGTAGATCTAGCTGGTCTGTCATATATAACAGAGACAGTAGATCTAGCTGGTCTGTCATAATATAATAGAGGACAGTAGATCTATGCTGGTCTGTCATAATATAATAGAGACAGTAGATCTAGCTGGTCTGTCATATTGTAATAGAGAGACGTAGATCTAGCTGGTCTGTCATAATATAAAAGAGACAGTAGATCTAGCTGGTCTGTCATATATAATAGAGACAGTAGATAGCTGGTCTGTCATAATATAATAGAGACAGTAGATCTAGTGGTCTGTCATAGTATAATAGAGACAGTAGATCTAGCTGGTCTGTCATTATATATAGAGACAGTAGATCTAGTCTGTCATTAATATATAGAGACAGTAGATCTAGCTGGTCTGTCATATATAATAGAGACAGTAGATCAGCTGGTCTGTCAATATAATAGAGACAGTAGATCTAGCTGGTCTGTAATCTTATAAGAATAGTAATATGAGACAGTAATCTCTGGTCTGTCATAATATAATAGAGACAGTAGATCTAGCTGGTCTGTCATAATATAATAGAGACAGTAGATCTAGCTGGTCTGTCATAATATAATAGAGACAGTAGATCTAGCTGGTCTGTCATAATATAATAGAGACAGTAGATCTAGCTGGTCTGTCATAATATAATAGAGACAGTAGATCTAGCTGGTCTGTCATAATATAATAGAGACAGTAGATCTAGCTGGTCTGTCATAATATAATAGAGACAGTAGATCTAGCTGGTCTGTCATAATATAATAGAGACAGTAGATCTAGCTGGTCTGTCATAATATAATAGAGACAGTAGATCTAGCTGGTCTGTCATAATATAATAGAGACAGTAGATCTAGCTGGTCTGTCATAATATAATAGAGACAGTAGATCTAGCTGGTCTGTCATAATATAATAGAGACAGTAGATCTAGCTGGTCTGTCATAATATAATAGAGACAGTAGATCTAGCTGGTCTGTCATAATATAATAGAGACAGTAGATCTAGCTGGTCTGTCATAATATAATAGAGACAGTAGATCTAGCTGGTCTGTCATAATATAATAGAGACAGTAGATCTAGCTGGTCTGTCATAATATAATAGAGACAGTAGATCTAGCTGGTCTGTCATAATATAATAGAGACAGTAGATCTAGCTGGTCTGTCATAATATAATAGAGACAGTAGATCTAGCTGGTCTGTCATAATATAATAGAGACAGTAGATCTAGCTGGTCTGTCATAATATAATAGAGACAGTAGATCTAGCTGGTCTGTCATAATATAATAGAGACAGTAGATCTAGCTGGTCTGTCATATTATAATAGAGACAGTAGATCTAGCTGGTCTGTCATAATATAATAGAGACAGTAGATCTAGCTGGTCTGTCATAATATAATAGAGACAGTAGATCTAGCTGGTCTGTCATAATATAATAGAGACAGTAGATCTAGCTGGTCTGTCATAATATAATAGAGACAGTAGATCTAGCTGGTCTGTCATAATATAATAGAGACAGTAGATCTAGCTGGTCTGTCATAATATAATAGAGACAGTAGATCTAGCTGGTCTGTCATAATATAATAGAGACAGTAGATCTAGCTGGTCTGTCATAATATAATAGAGACAGTAGATCTAGCTGGTCTGTCATAATATAATAGAGACAGTAGATCTAGCTGGTCTGTCATAATATAATAGAGACAGTAGATCTAGCTGGTCTGTCATAATATAATAGAGACAGTAGATCTAGCTGGTCTGTCATAATATAATAGAGACAGTAGATCTAGCTGGTCTGTCATAATATAATAGAGACAGTAGATCTAGCTGGTCTGTCATAATATAATAGAGACAGTAGATCTAGCTGGTCTGTCATAATATAATAGAGACAGTAGATCTAGCTGGTCTGTCATAATATAATAGAGACAGTAGATCTAGCTGGTCTGTCATAATATAATAGAGACAGTAGATCTAGCTGGTCTGTCATAATATAATAGAGACAGTAGATCTAGCTGGTCTGTCATAATATAATAGAGACAGTAGATCTAGCTGGTCTGTCATAATATAATAGAGACAGTAGATCTAGCTGGTCTGTCATAATATAATAGAGACAGTAGATCTAGCTGGTCTGTCATAATATAATAGAGACAGTAGATCTAGCTGGTCTGTCATAATATAATAGAGACAGTAGATCTAGCTGGTCTGTCATAATATAATAGAGACAGTAGATCTAGCTGGTCTGTCATAATATAATAGAGACAGTAGATCTAGCTGGTCTGTCATAATATAATAGAGACAGTAGATCTAGCTGGTCTGTCATAATATAATAGAGACAGTAGATCTAGCTGGTCTGTCATAATATAATAGAGACAGTAGATCTAGCTGGTCTGTCATAATATAATAGAGACAGTAGATCTAGCTGGTCTGTCATAATATAATAGAGACAGTAGATCTAGCTGGTCTGTCATAATATAATAGAGACAGTAGATCTAGCTGGTCTGTCATAATATAATAGAGACAGTAGATCTAGCTGGTCTGTCATAATATAATAGAGACAGTAGATCTAGCTGGTCTGTCATAATATAATAGAGACAGTAGATCTAGCTGGTCTGTCATAATATAATAGAGACAGTAGATCTAGCTGGTCTGTCATAATATAATAGAGACAGTAGATCTAGCTGGTCTGTCATAATATAATAGAGACAGTAGATCTAGCTGGTCTGTCATAATATAATAGAGACAGTAGATCTAGCTGGTCTGTCATAATATAATAGAGACAGTAGATCTAGCTGGTCTGTCATAATATAATAGAGACAGTAGATCTAGCTGGTCTGTCATAATATAATAGAGACAGTAGATCTAGCTGGTCTGTCATAATATAATAGAGACAGTAGATCTAGCTGGTCTGTCATAATATAATAGAGACAGTAGATCTAGCTGGTCTGTCATAATATAATAGAGACAGTAGATCTAGCTGGTCTGTCATAATATAATAGAGACAGTAGATCTAGCTGGTCTGTCATAATATAATAGAGACAGTAGATCTAGCTGGTCTGTCATAATATAATAGAGACAGTAGATCTAGCTGGTCTGTCATAATATAATAGAGACAGTAGATCTAGCTGGTCTGTCATAATATAATAGAGACAGTAGATCTAGCTGGTCTGTCATAATATAATAGAGACAGTAGATCTAGCTGGTCTGTCATAATATAATAGAGACAGTAGATCTAGCTGGTCTGTCATAATATAATAGAGACAGTAGATCTAGCTGGTCTGTCATAATATAATAGAGACAGTAGATCTAGCTGGTCTGTCATAATATAATAGAGACAGTAGATCTAGCTGGTCTGTCATAATATAATAGAGACAGTAGATCTAGCTGGTCTGTCATAATATAATAGAGACAGTAGATCTAGCTGGTCTGTCATAATATAATAGAGACAGTAGATCTAGCTGGTCTGTCATAATATAATAGAGACAGTAGATCTAGCTGGTCTGTCATAATATAATAGAGACAGTAGATCTAGCTGGTCTGTCATAATATAATAGAGACAGTAGATCTAGCTGGTCTGTCATAATATAATAGAGACAGTAGATCTAGCTGGTCTGTCATAATATAATAGAGACAGTAGATCTAGCTGGTCTGTCATAATATAATAGAGACAGTAGATCTAGCTGGTCTGTCATAATATAATAGAGACAGTAGATCTAGCTGGTCTGTCATAATATAATAGAGACAGTAGATCTAGCTGGTCTGTCATAATATAATAGAGACAGTAGATCTAGCTGGTCTGTCATAATATAATAGAGACAGTAGATCTAGCTGGTCTGTCATAATATAATAGAGACAGTAGATCTAGCTGGTCTGTCATAATATAATAGAGACAGTAGATCTAGCTGGTCTGTCATAATATAATAGAGACAGTAGATCTAGCTGGTCTGTCATAATATAATAGAGACAGTAGATCTAGCTGGTCTGTCATAATATAATAGAGACAGTAGATCTAGCTGGTCTGTCATAATATAATAGAGACAGTAGATCTAGCTGGTCTGTCATAATATAATAGAGACAGTAGATCTAGCTGGTCTGTCATAATATAATAGAGACAGTAGATCTAGCTGGTCTGTCATAATATAATAGAGACAGTAGATCTAGCTGGTCTGTCATAATATAATAGAGACAGTAGATCTAGCTGGTCTGTCATAATATAATAGAGACAGTAGATCTAGCTGGTCTGTCATAATATAATAGAGACAGTAGATCTAGCTGGTCTGTCATAATATAATAGAGACAGTAGATCTAGCTGGTCTGTCATAATATAATAGAGACAGTAGATCTAGCTGGTCTGTCATAATATAATAGAGACAGTAGATCTAGCTGGTCTGTCATAATATAATAGAGACAGTAGATCTAGCTGGTCTGTCATAATATAATAGAGACAGTAGATCTAGCTGGTCTGTCATAATATAATAGAGACAGTAGATCTAGCTGGTCTGTCATAATATAATAGAGACAGTAGATCTAGCTGGTCTGTCATAATATAATAGAGACAGTAGATCTAGCTGGTCTGTCATAATATAATAGAGACAGTAGATCTAGCTGGTCTGTCATAATATAATAGAGACAGTAGATCTAGCTGGTCTGTCATAATATAATAGAGACAGTAGATCTAGCTGGTCTGTCATAATATAATAGAGACAGTAGATCTAGCTGGTCTGTCATAATATAATAGAGACAGTAGATCTAGCTGGTCTGTCATAATATAATAGAGACAGTAGATCTAGCTGGTCTGTCATAATATAATAGAGACAGTAGATCTAGCTGGTCTGTCATAATATAATAGAGACAGTAGATCTAGCTGGTCTGTCATAATATAATAGAGACAGTAGATCTAGCTGGTCTGTCATAATATAATAGAGACAGTAGATCTAGCTGGTCTGTCATAATATAATAGAGACAGTAGATCTAGCTGGTCTGTCATAATATAATAGAGACAGTAGATCTAGCTGGTCTGTCATAATATAATAGAGACAGTAGATCTAGCTGGTCTGTCATAATATAATAGAGACAGTAGATCTAGCTGGTCTGTCATAATATAATAGAGACAGTAGATCTAGCTGGTCTGTCATAATATAATAGAGACAGTAGATCTAGCTGGTCTGTCATAATATAATAGAGACAGTAGATCTAGCTGGTCTGTCATAATATAATAGAGACAGTAGATCTAGCTGGTCTGTCATAATATAATAGAGACAGTAGATCTAGCTGGTCTGTCATAATATAATAGAGACAGTAGATCTAGCTGGTCTGTCATAATATAATAGAGACAGTAGATCTAGCTGGTCTGTCATAATATAATAGAGACAGTAGATCTAGCTGGTCTGTCATAATATAATAGAGACAGTAGATCTAGCTGGTCTGTCATAATATAATAGAGACAGTAGATCTAGCTGGTCTGTCATAATATAATAGAGACAGTAGATCTAGCTGGTCTGTCATAATATAATAGAGACAGTAGATCTAGCTGGTCTGTCATAATATAATAGAGACAGTAGATCTAGCTGGTCTGTCATAATATAATAGAGACAGTAGATCTAGCTGGTCTGTCATAATATAATAGAGACAGTAGATCTAGCTGGTCTGTCATAATATAATAGAGACAGTAGATCTAGCTGGTCTGTCATAATATAATAGAGACAGTAGATCTAGCTGGTCTGTCATAATATAATAGAGACAGTAGATCTAGCTGGTCTGTCATAATATAATAGAGACAGTAGATCTAGCTGGTCTGTCATAATATAATAGAGACAGTAGATCTAGCTGGTCTGTCATAATATAATAGAGACAGTAGATCTAGCTGGTCTGTCATAATATAATAGAGACAGTAGATCTAGCTGGTCTGTCATAATATAATAGAGACAGTAGATCTAGCTGGTCTGTCATAATATAATAGAGACAGTAGATCTAGCTGGTCTGTCATAATATAATAGAGACAGTAGATCTAGCTGGTCTGTCATAATATAATAGAGACAGTAGATCTAGCTGGTCTGTCATAATATAATAGAGACAGTAGATCTAGCTGGTCTGTCATAATATAATAGAGACAGTAGATCTAGCTGGTCTGTCATAATATAATAGAGACAGTAGATCTAGCTGGTCTGTCATAATATAATAGAGACAGTAGATCTAGCTGGTCTGTCATAATATAATAGAGACAGTAGATCTAGCTGGTCTGTCATAATATAATAGAGACAGTAGATCTAGCTGGTCTGTCATAATATAATAGAGACAGTAGATCTAGCTGGTCTGTCATAATATAATAGAGACAGTAGATCTAGCTGGTCTGTCATAATATAATAGAGACAGTAGATCTAGCTGGTCTGTCATAATATAATAGAGACAGTAGATCTAGCTGGTCTGTCATAATATAATAGAGACAGTAGATCTAGCTGGTCTGTCATAATATAATAGAGACAGTAGATCTAGCTGGTCTGTCATAATATAATAGAGACAGTAGATCTAGCTGGTCTGTCATAATATAATAGAGACAGTAGATCTAGCTGGTCTGTCATAATATAATAGAGACAGTAGATCTAGCTGGTCTGTCATAATATAATAGAGACAGTAGATCTAGCTGGTCTGTCATAATATAATAGAGACAGTAGATCTAGCTGGTCTGTCATAATATAATAGAGACAGTAGATCTAGCTGGTCTGTCATAATATAATAGAGACAGTAGATCTAGCTGGTCTGTCATAATATAATAGAGACAGTAGATCTAGCTGGTCTGTCATAATATAATAGAGACAGTAGATCTAGCTGGTCTGTCATAATATAATAGAGACAGTAGATCTAGCTGGTCTGTCATAATATAATAGAGACAGTAGATCTAGCTGGTCTGTCATAATATAATAGAGACAGTAGATCTAGCTGGTCTGTCATAATATAATAGAGACAGTAGATCTAGCTGGTCTGTCATAATATAATAGAGACAGTAGATCTAGCTGGTCTGTCATAATATAATAGAGACAGTAGATCTAGCTGGTCTGTCATAATAT
Source organism: Oncorhynchus kisutch (assembly GCF_002021735.2). NCBI lineage: Eukaryota > Metazoa > Chordata > Actinopteri > Salmoniformes > Salmonidae > Oncorhynchus > Oncorhynchus kisutch. Next base: position 9,339 of record NW_022263620.1, read on the forward strand.
AATAGAGACAGTAGATCTAGCTGGTCTGTCATAATATAATAGAGACAGTAGATCTAGCTGGTCTGTCATAATATAATAGAGACAGTAGATCTAGCTGGTCTGTCATAATATAATAGAGACAGTAGATCTAGCTGGTCTGTCATAATATAATAGAGACAGTAGATCTAGCTGGTCTGTCATAATATAATAGAGACAGTAGATCTAGCTGGTCTGTCATAATATAATAGAGACAGTAGATCTAGCTGGTCTGTCATAATATAATAGAGACAGTAGATCTAGCTGGTCTGTCATAATATAATAGAGACAGTAGATCTAGCTGGTCTGTCATAATATAATAGAGACAGTAGATCTAGCTGGTCTGTCATAATATAATAGAGACAGTAGATCTAGCTGGTCTGTCATAATATAATAGAGACAGTAGATCTAGCTGGTCTGTCATAATATAATAGAGACAGTAGATCTAGCTGGTCTGTCATAATATAATAGAGACAGTAGATCTAGCTGGTCTGTCATAATATAATAGAGACAGTAGATCTAGCTGGTCTGTCATAATATAATAGAGACAGTAGATCTAGCTGGTCTGTCATAATATAATAGAGACAGTAGATCTAGCTGGTCTGTCATAATATAATAGAGACAGTAGATCTAGCTGGTCTGTCATAATATAATAGAGACAGTAGATCTAGCTGGTCTGTCATAATATAATAGAGACAGTAGATCTAGCTGGTCTGTCATAATATAATAGAGACAGTAGATCTAGCTGGTCTGTCATAATATAATAGAGACAGTAGATCTAGCTGGTCTGTCATAATATAATAGAGACAGTAGATCTAGCTGGTCTGTCATAATATAATAGAGACAGTAGATCTAGCTGGTCTGTCATAATATAATAGAGACAGTAGATCTAGCTGGTCTGTCATAATATAATAGAGACAGTAGATCTAGCTGGTCTGTCATAATATAATAGAGACAGTAGATCTAGCTGGTCTGTCATAATATAATAGAGACAGTAGATCTAGCTGGTCTGTCATAATATAATAGAGACAGTAGATCTAGCTGGTCTGTCATAATATAATAGAGACAGTAGATCTAGCTGGTCTGTCATAATATAATAGAGACAGTAGATCTAGCTGGTCTGTCATAATATAATAGAGACAGTAGATCTAGCTGGTCTGTCATAATATAATAGAGACAGTAGATCTAGCTGGTCTGTCATAATATAATAGAGACAGTAGATCTAGCTGGTCTGTCATAATATAATAGAGACAGTAGATCTAGCTGGTCTGTCATAATATAATAGAGACAGTAGATCTAGCTGGTCTGTCATAATATAATAGAGACAGTAGATCTAGCTGGTCTGTCATAATATAATAGAGACAGTAGATCTAGCTGGTCTGTCATAATATAATAGAGACAGTAGATCTAGCTGGTCTGTCATAATATAATAGAGACAGTAGATCTAGCTGGTCTGTCATAATATAATAGAGACAGTAGATCTAGCTGGTCTGTCATAATATAATAGAGACAGTAGATCTAGCTGGTCTGTCATAATATAATAGAGACAGTAGATCTAGCTGGTCTGTCATAATATAATAGAGACAGTAGATCTAGCTGGTCTGTCATAATATAATAGAGACAGTAGATCTAGCTGGTCTGTCATAATATAATAGAGACAGTAGATCTAGCTGGTCTGTCATAATATAATAGAGACAGTAGATCTAGCTGGTCTGTCATAATATAATAGAGACAGTAGATCTAGCTGGTCTGTCATAATATAATAGAGACAGTAGATCTAGCTGGTCTGTCATAATATAATAGAGACAGTAGATCTAGCTGGTCTGTCATAATATAATAGAGACAGTAGATCTAGCTGGTCTGTCATAATATAATAGAGACAGTAGATCTAGCTGGTCTGTCATAATATAATAGAGACAGTAGATCTAGCTGGTCTGTCATAATATAATAGAGACAGTAGATCTAGCTGGTCTGTCATAATATAATAGAGACAGTAGATCTAGCTGGTCTGTCATAATATAATAGAGACAGTAGATCTAGCTGGTCTGTCATAATATAATAGAGACAGTAGATCTAGCTGGTCTGTCATAATATAATAGAGACAGTAGATCTAGCTGGTCTGTCATAATATAATAGAGACAGTAGATCTAGCTGGTCTGTCATAATATAATAGAGACAGTAGATCTAGCTGGTCTGTCATAATATAATAGAGACAGTAGATCTAGCTGGTCTGTCATAATATAATAGAGACAGTAGATCTAGCTGGTCTGTCATAATATAATAGAGACAGTAGATCTAGCTGGTCTGTCATAATATAATAGAGACAGTAGATCTAGCTGGTCTGTCATAATATAATAGAGACAGTAGATCTAGCTGGTCTGTCATAATATAATAGAGACAGTAGATCTAGCTGGTCTGTCATAATATAATAGAGACAGTAGATCTAGCTGGTCTGTCATAATATAATAGAGACAGTAGATCTAGCTGGTCTGTCATAATATAATAGAGACAGTAGATCTAGCTGGTCTGTCATAATATAATAGAGACAGTAGATCTAGCTGGTCTGTCATAATATAATAGAGACAGTAGATCTAGCTGGTCTGTCATAATATAATAGAGACAGTAGATCTAGCTGGTCTGTCATAATATAATAGAGACAGTAGATCTAGCTGGTCTGTCATAATATAATAGAGACAGTAGATCTAGCTGGTCTGTCATAATATAATAGAGACAGTAGATCTAGCTGGTCTGTCATAATATAATAGAGACAGTAGATCTAGCTGGTCTGTCATAATATAATAGAGACAGTAGATCTAGCTGGTCTGTCATAATATAATAGAGACAGTAGATCTAGCTGGTCTGTCATAATATAATAGAGACAGTAGATCTAGCTGGTCTGTCATAATATAATAGAGACAGTAGATCTAGCTGGTCTGTCATAATATAATAGAGACAGTAGATCTAGCTGGTCTGTCATAATATAATAGAGACAGTAGATCTAGCTGGTCTGTCATAATATAATAGAGACAGTAGATCTAGCTGGTCTGTCATAATATAATAGAGACAGTAGATCTAGCTGGTCTGTCATAATATAATAGAGACAGTAGATCTAGCTGGTCTGTCATAATATAATAGAGACAGTAGATCTAGCTGGTCTGTCATAATATAATAGAGACAGTAGATCTAGCTGGTCTGTCATAATATAATAGAGACAGTAGATCTAGCTGGTCTGTCATAATATAATAGAGACAGTAGATCTAGCTGGTCTGTCATAATATAATAGAGACAGTAGATCTAGCTGGTCTGTCATAATATAATAGAGACAGTAGATCTAGCTGGTCTGTCATAATATAATAGAGACAGTAGATCTAGCTGGTCTGTCATAATATAATAGAGACAGTAGATCTAGCTGGTCTGTCATAATATAATAGAGACAGTAGATCTAGCTGGTCTGTCATAATATAATAGAGACAGTAGATCTAGCTGGTCTGTCATAATATAATAGAGACAGTAGATCTAGCTGGTCTGTCATAATATAATAGAGACAGTAGATCTAGCTGGTCTGTCATAATATAATAGAGACAGTAGATCTAGCTGGTCTGTCATAATATAATAGAGACAGTAGATCTAGCTGGTCTGTCATAATATAATAGAGACAGTAGATCTAGCTGGTCTGTCATAATATAATAGAGACAGTAGATCTAGCTGGTCTGTCATAATATAATAGAGACAGTAGATCTAGCTGGTCTGTCATAATATAATAGAGACAGTAGATCTAGCTGGTCTGTCATAATATAATAGAGACAGTAGATCTAGCTGGTCTGTCATAATATAATAGAGACAGTAGATCTAGCTGGTCTGTCATAATATAATAGAGACAGTAGATCTAGCTGGTCTGTCATAATATAATAGAGACAGTAGATCTAGCTGGTCTGTCATAATATAATAGAGACAGTAGATCTAGCTGGTCTGTCATAATATAATAGAGACAGTAGATCTAGCTGGTCTGTCATAATATAATAGAGACAGTAGATCTAGCTGGTCTGTCATAATATAATAGAGACAGTAGATCTAGCTGGTCTGTCATAATATAATAGAGACAGTAGATCTAGCTGGTCTGTCATAATATAATAGAGACAGTAGATCTAGCTGGTCTGTCATAATATAATAGAGACAGTAGATCTAGCTGGTCTGTCATAATATAATAGAGACAGTAGATCTAGCTGGTCTGTCATAATATAATAGAGACAGTAGATCTAGCTGGTCTGTCATAATATAATAGAGACAGTAGATCTAGCTGGTCTGTCATAATATAATAGAGACAGTAGATCTAGCTGGTCTGTCATAATATAATAGAGACAGTAGATCTAGCTGGTCTGTCATAATATAATAGAGACAGTAGATCTAGCTGGTCTGTCATAATATAATAGAGACAGTAGATCTAGCTGGTCTGTCATAATATAATAGAGACAGTAGATCTAGCTGGTCTGTCATAATATAATAGAGACAGTAGATCTAGCTGGTCTGTCATAATATAATAGAGACAGTAGATCTAGCTGGTCTGTCATAATATAATAGAGACAGTAGATCTAGCTGGTCTGTCATAATATAATAGAGACAGTAGATCTAGCTGGTCTGTCATAATATAATAGAGACAGTAGATCTAGCTGGTCTGTCATAATATAATAGAGACAGTAGATCTAGCTGGTCTGTCATAATATAATAGAGACAGTAGATCTAGCTGGTCTGTCATATATAATAGAGACAGTAGATCTAGCTGGTCTGTCATAATATAATAGAGACAGTAGATCTAGCTGGTCTGTCATAATATAATAGAGACAGTAGATCTAGCTGGTCTGTCATAATATAATAGAGACAGTAGATCTAGCTGGTCTGTCATATTATAATAGAGACAGTAGATCTAGCTGGTCTGTCATATTATAATAGAGACAGTAGATCTAGCTGGTCTGTCATATTATAATAGAGTGTCTGTCATATTATAATAGATGTACAGTAGATCTAGCTGGTCTGTCAATTATAATAGAGACAATAGATCTATCTGGTCTGTCATAATATAATAAAGAGAGTAGATCTAGATGGTCTGCATATTATAAAAGAGACAGTAGATCTAGCTGGTCTGTCAAATTATAATAGAGACAGTAAGATCTAGCTGGTCTGTCATATTATAATAGAGACAGTAGATCTAGCTGGTCTGTCATATTATAAAAGAGACAGTATATCTAGCTGGTCTGTCGTCATATAATAGAGAGAGTAGATCTAGCTGGTCTGCCATAATATAATAGAGACAGTAGATCTAGCTGGTCTGTCATATTATAAAAAGAGACAGTATATCTATCTGGTCTGTCATAATATAGTAGAGAGAGTAGATCTAGCTGGTCTGTAATAATATAATTGAGACGCAGCTATAGCTGGTCTGTCAATATTATACAGAGACAGTTGATCTAGCTGGTCTGTCACTATTATAAAAGAGACAGTAGATCTAGCTGGTCTGTCATATTATAACAGAGACAGTAGATCTAGCTGGTCTGTCAAATTATAATAGAGACAGTAGATATAGCTGGTCTGTCAAATTATAATAGAGACAGTAGATCTAGCTGGTCTGCCATAATATAATAGAGACAGTAGATCTAGCTGGTCTGTCATAATATAATAGAGACAGTAGAACTAGCTGTTCTACCATAATTTAATAGAGACAGTAGATCTAGCTGGTCTGTCAGAATTTAATAGAGACCGTAGATCTAGCTGATCTGTCATAATATAATATAGACAGATCTAGCTGGTCTGTCATAATATAATAGAGACAGTAGATGTAGCTGGTCTGTCATATTATAACAGAGACAGTAGATCTAGATGGTCTGTCATAATGTAATAGAGACAGTAGATGTAGCTGGTCTGTCATATTATAACAGAGGGTTAGGGTTAGGGTTAGGGTTAGGGTTAGGGGTTAGGGTTAGGGTTAGGGTTAGGGTTAGGGTTAGGGTTAGAGGGTTAGGGTTAGGGGTTAGGGTTAGGGTTAGGGTTAGGGGTTAGGGTTAGGGTTAGGTTTCTAGTTTTGAGTCGGTTGATCCACTTCCATCTCTGACACGTGGAAACCGGAGGGGGGAAGGGAGGGGTTGCACTCCACATCATATACGCGCAGGTCGGAGGGTACGGGCGCGGCCGGCCAAAGTTGTAGGCCCCATGGTCGCCCACTTGTAGATTAACCCGTTGGTTGGGTTAAAGGACTGTCTGTCTGTAGGGTTAGGGTTAGGTATGGTTTTAGAATGGTTAAGGTTAGGGTTTAGGGTTAGGGTAAGATATGGTTTTTTAAGAAGGGTTAAGGTTAGGGTTAAGTTTAGGTATGGGTTTCGGGATGGTTAAGGTTAGGGTTAGGGTTAGGGTAAGGTATAGAGAAGGTTAAGTTTAGGTAGGTCTGTCAACTCAACTTAGGATCAGGCAAAGCCCTTGAGTTGCGTACCTTATGCAGGTCCGGTCCTCGGTTGGTTGCCATGTGTCCATGTCGAGTGGTATGGTCATGATGTCCAGGTCCGCTATGTCAACGGAAGTGGAAAGCATAGTACAACCTGGGAGTTTACTCTCTTTCGGATCCTTCTTTTTTGGCTCCATGTTGTCTATGTATTCACTTCAGTGTTCGTCAGTCTTTGGTCCTGGATGTTTTCAATCATGTGTATGATTGGGAGTTATTCCCTTCCAGGATCCTATTTCCAAATCAACCCATGTCTAGTCGAATCCAGCTGGTCTGTAGGGTATACTTGGCGTAGGATCAGGCAAAACCATCGAGTTGCGTACCTTGTGCAGGTCCGGGCCTCAGTCGGTTGCCATGTGTCCCTGTCAAGTGGTCAGTCTATAACAGCCAGTGGTTTGAGCAGACAAAAACCCAGAAGGCGAGCCCTCTATACGGTTGTCATGCATCCGCCCCTGGAGTCACGTCCTGTGTTTCGGTCAGTGTATGGAGGGTTTAGAAACCGGCAAACCTTCTCTGGCTTACGTATGAAACGTCCGGCAGTAGTAGAAGTTAATTGGGTGTTTCCATCCCCACCATCTCAGTCGTGGGTAATTCAGAGGTTTTGGGTAATAGTGACCAGTGGAATTACTCCCTTCCAGGATCGTAACGTTTCCAGAGGTATATCATCCCTAGACAGTGAATTGGTTCGTAGTCCAAGTAAAAAATGGTTCGGTTGTCCAGGCTAAGTGCGGCGGGGTAAGGGGTCCCCCAGCGGGAAATTGCTCTGCGGGGTCCGATACCTCGCCAGACATTATCTGGGCACCCCAGGGGTTATTCGGCAGACGCGATCCTCCAGCCGCAGCGCATAACCCAAAAGCCCCTCTTTTGGGTATCCCAACCCGCTAGGAGGAAACACGCGCTACTGAACCTACTGCCAATCCAGATCTAATCTGGGGTAGATAGTGGTCCAGCGCGTTACGTGAGTCTCCCGTGTGTAGGGGGGCTGGGAGGGTTGAGCCGATAGGTCTGCCAACAGGCCCCAGAGGGGTCCCGAAGGAGTCCGGTCTACCATTTCCTCCCTTCTTCTTGCTTGGTGTATGGTTGGGCCTGATTGCTTAGGGTCCGCTCGCTGCGGGGGAGTCGAATAGCCGGGCCCCCAGAGTAGTTGGAGAAAAAAGGTTCTCGTCCGTTGGGGGTGCTGGTGGGTATCTTCAGTGAGGTAGATTTGGAAGGATGGTGAGATGGTGAGGGTTCTGGGTAAATAATATTAGATAATTAGGTTCTATTTAGTAGTTTCTTTTCATCAAAAGGTCCATGGTCATGGTAACCCCGAGTTCAAGAAGCTTGAAAAATAAAAGTGATATACTTATATATAAATATATAGTTATATCCCTTTTTTTATTTTTTTATTTTTTATTTATAAAAAATATAAAAAAATATTAATAAAAAGGAAAGTATTTCTTGAGAGTCCATGGGCATGGTAACTCTATGGTACTATTTGAAGATCTGTTTTTTGTGGTCTTAATGACCCCCTATCTGTTGTATGGGATGTGGGGTGTGTAAGGTGCAGGTGCAGTGTCTGTCCCGTCGTTCCTCCGCTGTACTGAAAGTCTCTGTAATGGTTCAGCCGTGGTGGTGGTATAGGGCCTGGAGGTTCCCGGGGGTTGTGATTCGTCCCTCTGGTTTATGATGTAAGGTGGCTGCTGACCAGGGAGTCCTTGAGATGTTTGGGGGTGCTGTGGGGGGGTGGTGTTCCGTAGGAGGGGGGAGTAGGAGTCCCAGAAGGGAGGGTGGGGATCTGGGTAGAGGGTCTGAGGTGGTTCTTCTGGAGGTCCTGGAGTGGGGTGGTATGAGGTAGGATATAGAGTGGAATGGTCTGGTGGGGAGGGTATCAGGAGATGTGTCTTTGTGCCCCTGATGTGATGGTGTAGGGGTGTAGTCCTCCGGTGGTTTGGTCCTATGGGGGCCATGGAGGGGTGCTGTCTGGTGGGGGAGAAGGTCCATTGGTGTGGGATGTTTCCCCCGCTGTGTAGGGGCTTTGGAGAAATGTTCATTATGTGGCGTTTCCATAATGAGCCCAGGCTGCCGCTCGGAGCTTTTTTTCGTCAGGTCCCTTGGTGCGTATCTTACGGATTTGTTCCGAGAGTCCGTGTAGGTCATTAAGCCCCGTCGAGGTTGTGGGGCTAGTCTGGATGTAGAGTGGGGGGTCTGAATAGTCCTGGCCGTCCCCAGGGTCTGCATAGTCCCGTAGATCAGCCATGTGTGGTGTGTGTACCTATGTGAAAACTGAAAGTAAGGAGAGAGAAAAAAAAGTACAAAGAAAAATAGGTAGCCAAAAGGAGTAACCCCCGAAGTCTGTGTGGGACCTGTCCTCTTTACAGCTTCACGACAGATCTAGGGGAAACCCAGCCACGACGCGTTTCTGCCTTGCTCGGCTTCATCAGGTGGCAGAGAGGAAAAAAAATGCAAAAAGGAGCACTGGGTCATAATGCGGTAAAAAAGCCGTATTATGGACCAGAAAAATTAGGGTGTGTGTGAGTGGTAGAGTCTCGGTGGTCTAGAAGATCTATGAAGGTCTGTGGGAGTATCAGCTGGTGTTTGGGTCCCGATGAGGTATCTTTTGGGGGGGAGGGCAAGTCGTAGGAGTCCGGTCGTTCAGGTAAGATGCTTGTGGGGAGTGTAGAATATCAGCTGGTGTCTGGGTCCCGGTGAGGTGTCTCTTTAGGGGTTGGTATATAGTTGGGGTCCGGTAGATCCTTGAGGGGAGAGGTGGTCTGGGTAGAGTGCAGGCTTGGGTCTTTATCCAGTAGATCTGTGGGGGAGAGGTTCGTCTTGGTAGAGTCCAGGCTGGGGTCTGTATCCAGTAGGTCAGTGGAGGAGAGGAGGAGAGGAGGTCTTCTGCAGGTTTCCAGCTTGAGTCTTGTATCCAGTAGAAAGCTCTATGGGGATCCGGGGACCCTAATGAGGCTGAGACTGAAGGGTGCTCCTCTTTTTATGTGAAAGACTGGGGGTGTGGTTTAGACCAGGGGTCCAATCATGAGATGGCACAAGGTGTGCATGCGGTGTGCACGTGAAGGCCTGTTGGAGTTTGGTCCAATGAGATCTTCCCTTTGTTTGAGTGAGGCGTCTGTTCGTCTGTAAGGTGTAGGGGAGCCTCTGTCATAGAAACCAATGCGAAGGATGAAACTTTGCTTTTGGGGTGCTGTATAGGATGTGGGGGTCCCAGAGGTGTGAGGTTAATTTTAGGTAAGACTAGAAGTCTTAAGGGTCAGAATAAGCCAAACGTGGAGTTTCTGTGATGAGTAGAAGTATGTTAGATCCTCCTCTGAGAAAGTAGTGTTTGACCTCTGTGTCTTCATTGACTTGTGTGTTAGCGTCGGGAGCGGTCTGCTCTTGTTGAGGGTTTGGGCCTAGAAGGAACCCAAGATGAGGTTCTGCAGTTTCAGGAGGAGTTGAGGGTAGGGTGGACATCTGTGGGATTCGGATGAGACTATAGTTGAGTTTCTAGGTGACCCATAGGTCTATCTGTAGGCTTTCAAAAGTGGTGGACATCTTTTTCCGTTTTTTTGCGTTAGAGTGCAGAAAGGAGCGATGTAGAGTTGAAGTGAAGGTCGTGAACTTTGGTCATTTCCAGGTGTGTGGGGAACTTATAATCTTGTTTCTTTGTTGAGGGGTAGTGGTAGGTAGTGTTTCTGGGGGGTAGTTTCAGTTGGGCCAGCTTGGAAGTGTGGCTAAACTAGTCGTCTTTAGTTGGTGCTTTTTAGCGGAGTATAGCTTCCATCGCGTTTTCGTCCATTTGGGATCCTGGGTATATAGTAGATTTGGCCGTCTTGTTTAGTTACGTCCACTTGGGGAATGGGAGGTACGGGTCCAGAAAAACTTTTTGGGCTGTTTCCAGTGATGTGTGTCCTCCGAAGATAATGGGACTGCTCCAGTGGGGGGAATACTTACCTGGGGGAGGGTCTGGTGTAGGATGTTGGTACTTACCTGGGTTTTTGGTATGTGGGTGTATAGTGCAGGGGTGTGAGTGTGGTGAGCCTGTATTATAATTTGTTTCCTTTTGCTCCTAAGTTGGAAATACGGTCGTCAGGATGGGTAAAAGAGTCTCTTACACCTGTGTCAGTGTAGTGAGTCCAGTTCTTTGTTGAAAAAGGTCTTTGTCTTTAGCTAAAAGAGGTAGTGTCTGGAGAAAAAAAAGAAGGCCTTTGGTCTTGAGTAAAAAAAGGTGGTATCTTTGAGAAAAAATCCTCTTTAGCTGAAAAAGGGTGGTGTCTTAAAAAGGTCTTAGTCTAGAGTAAAAAGGGGGGGGGGGTATCTTTGAGAAAAGTCTTCTTTAGTGGAAAAAGGTAAGATCTTGGAGAAGGGGTCTTCTTTCGTTGAGAAAAAAAGGGGGGGATTCCTTTTGTTGAAAAAAAAGGGGGGGGGGTGGGGGTGGTGTTCATCAAAAAATAGTTTTTGAGTATGTTGTAGTAGAGTCCAGGTTCTTTGGGAAAAAAAGGCTTTGGGGTTGAAAAAAATAGTAGGTGGTGTACATCCAGGGGTCAGGAGTAGAGTATGGTTATTTTAGTTGGTATATAATCTAATGATAATTTTTTACCTATTCACCATCAAACCAATCCTGAGGGTGCAAGGGTGGAGAAGAAACCCTTGTATAAGGCCGGATTTGGGAGGATCCCAGTGAGTGTAAGGGATAAAAAAGTCCTTAGCTTGCTGCGTCCATACCCAACACCTAGCAACGCAGCGGTGACTCGCCATTGGTTTGGTTTCTAGTTTTGAGTCGGTTGATCCACTTCCATCTCTGACACGTGGAAACCGGAGGGGGGAAGGGAGGGGTTGCACTCCACATCATATACGCGCAGGTCGGAGGGTACGGGCGCGGCCGGCCAAAGTTGTAGGCCCCATGGTCGCCCACTTGTAGATTAACCCGTTGGTTGGGTTAAAGGACTGTCTGTCTGTAGGGTTAGGGTTAGGTATGGTTTTAGAATGGTTAAGGTTAGGGTTTAGGGTTAGGGTAAGATATGGTTTTTTAAGAAGGGTTAAGGTTAGGGTTAAGTTTAGGTATGGGTTTCGGGATGGTTAAGGTTAGGGTTAGGGTAAGGTATAGAGAAGGTTAAGTTTAGGTAGGTCTGTCAACTCAACTTAGGATCAGGCAAAGCCCTTGAGTTGCGTACCTTATGCAGGTCCGGTCCTCGGTTGGTTGCCATGTGTCCATGTCGAGTGGTATGGTCATGATGTCCAGGTCCGCTATGTCAACGGAAGTGGAAAGCATAGTACAACCTGGGAGTTTACTCTCTTTCGGATCCTTCTTTTTTGGCTCCATGTTGTCTATGTATTCACTTCAGTGTTCGTCAGTCTTTGGTCCTGGATGTTTTCAATCATGTGTATGATTGGGAGTTATTCCCTTCCAGGATCCTATTTCCAAATCAACCCATGTCTAGTCGAATCCAGCTGGTCTGTAGGGTATACTTGGCGTAGGATCAGGCAAAACCATCGAGTTGCGTACCTTGTGCAGGTCCGGGCCTCAGTCGGTTGCCATGTGTCCCTGTCAAGTGGTCAGTCTATAACAGCCAGTGGTTTGAGCAGACAAAAACCCAGAAGGCGAGCCCTCTATACGGTTGTCATGCATCCGCCCCTGGAGTCACGTCCTGTGTTTCGGTCAGTGTATGGAGGGTTTAGAAACCGGCAAACCTTCTCTGGCTTACGTATGAAACGTCCGGCAGTAGTAGAAGTTAATTGGGTGTTTCCATCCCCACCATCTCAGTCGTGGGTAATTCAGAGGTTTTGGGTAATAGTGACCAGTGGAATTACTCCCTTCCAGGATCGTAACGTTTCCAGAGGTATATCATCCCTAGACAGTGAATTGGTTCGTAGTCCAAGTAAAAAATGGTTCGGTTGTCCAGGCTAAGTGCGGCGGGGTAAGGGGTCCCCCAGCGGGAAATTCCTCTGCGGGGTCCGATACCTCGCCAGACATTATCTGGGCACCCCAGGGGTTATTCGGCAGACGCGATCCTCCAGCCGCAGCGCATAACCCAAAAGCCCCTCTTTTGGGTATCCCAACCCGCTAGGAGGAAACACGCGCTACTGAACCTACTGCCAATCCAGATCTAATCTGGGGTAGATAGTGGTCCAGCGCGTTACGTGAGTCTCCCGTGTGTAGGGGGGCTGGGAGGGTTGAGCCGATAGGTCTGCCAACAGGCCCCAGAGGGGTCCCGAAGGAGTCCGGTCTACCATTTCCTCCCTTCTTCTTGCTTGGTGTATGGTTGGGCCTGATTGCTTAGGGTCCGCTCGCTGCGGGGGAGTCGAATAGCCGGGCCCCCAGAGTAGTTGGAGAAAAAAGGTTCTCGTCCGTTGGGGGTGCTGGTGGGTATCTTCAGTGAGGTAGATTTGGAAGGATGGTGAGATGGTGAGGGTTCTGGGTAAATAACATTAGATAATTAGGTTCTATTTAGTAGTTTCTTTTCATCAAAAGGTCCATGGTCATGGTAACCCCGAGTTCAAGAAGCTTGAAAAATAAAAGTGATATACTTATATATAAATATATAGTTATATCCCTTTTTTTTATTTTTTTTATTTATTTATAAAAAATATAAAAAAATATTAATAAAAAGGAAAGTATTTCTTGAGAGTCCATGGGCATGGTAACTCTATGGTACTATTTGAAGATCTGTTTTTTGTGGTCTTAATGACCCCCTATCTGTTGTATGGGATGTGGGGTGTGTAAGGTGCAGGTGCAGTGTCTGTCCCGTCGTTCCTCCGCTGTACTGAAAGTCTCTGTAATGGTTCAGCCGTGGTGGTGGTATAGGGCCTGGAGGTTCCCGGGGGTTGTGATTCGTCCCTCTGGTTTATGATGTAAGGTGGCTGCTGACCAGGGAGTCCTTGAGATGTTTGGGGGTGCTGTGGGGGGGTGGTGTTCCGTAGGAGGGGGGAGTAGGAGTCCCAGAAGGGAGGGTGGGGATCTGGGTAGAGGGTCTGAGGTGGTTCTTCTGGAGGTCCTGGAGTGGGGTGGTATGAGGTAGGATATAGAGTGGAATGGTCTGGTGGGGAGGGTATCAGGAGATGTGTCTTTGTGCCCCTGATGTGATGGTGTAGGGGTGTAGTCCTCCGGTGGTTTGGTCCTATGGGGGCCATGGAGGGGTGCTGTCTGGTGGGGGAGAAGGTCCATTGGTGTGGGATGTTTCCCCCGCTGTGTAGGGGCTTTGGAGAAATGTTCATTATGTGGCGTTTCCATAATGAGCCCAGGCTGCCGCTCGGAGCTTTTTTTCGTCAGGTCCCTTGGTGCGTATCTTACGGATTTGTTCCGAGAGTCCGTGTAGGTCATTAAGCCCCGTCGAGGTTGTGGGGCTAGTCTGGATGTAGAGTGGGGGGTCTGAATAGTCCTGGCCGTCCCCAGGGTCTGCATAGTCCCGTAGATCAGCCATGTGTGGTGTGTGTACCTATGTGAAAACTGAAAGTAAGGAGAGAGAAAAAAAAGTACAAAGAAAAATAGGTAGCCAAAAGGAGTAACCCCCGAAGTCTGTGTGGGACCTGTCCTCTTTACAGCTTCACGACAGATCTAGGGGAAACCCAGCCACGACGCGTTTCTGCCTTGCTCGGCTTCATCAGGTGGCAGAGAGGAAAAAAAATGCAAAAAGGAGCACTGGGTCATAATGCGGTAAAAAAGCCGTATTATGGACCAGAAAAATTAGGGTGTGTGTGAGTGGTAGAGTCTCGGTGGTCTAGAAGATCTATGAAGGTCTGTGGGAGTATCAGCTGGTGTTTGGGTCCCGATGAGGTATCTTTTGGGGGGGAGGGCAAGTCGTAGGAGTCCGGTCGTTCAGGTAAGATGCTTGTGGGGAGTGTAGAATATCAGCTGGTGTCTGGGTCCCGGTGAGGTGTCTCTTTAGGGGTTGGTATATAGTTGGGGTCCGGTAGATCCTTGAGGGGAGAGGTGGTCTGGGTAGAGTGCAGGCTTGGGTCTTTATCCAGTAGATCTGTGGGGGAGAGGTTCGTCTTGGTAGAGTCCAGGCTGGGGTCTGTATCCAGTAGGTCAGTGGAGGAGAGGAGGAGAGGAGGTCTTCTGCAGGTTTCCAGCTTGAGTCTTGTATCCAGTAGAAAGCTCTATGGGGATCCGGGGACCCTAATGAGGCTGAGACTGAAGGGTGCTCCTCTTTTTATGTGAAAGACTGGGGGTGTGGTTTAGACCAGGGGTCCAATCATGAGATGGCACAAGGTGTGCATGCGGTGTGCACGTGAAGGCCTGTTGGAGTTTGGTCCAATGAGATCTTCCCTTTGTTTGAGTGAGGCGTCTGTTCGTCTGTAAGGTGTAGGGGAGCCTCTGTCATAGAAACCAATGCGAAGGATGAAACTTTGCTTTTGGGGTGCTGTATAGGATGTGGGGGTCCCAGAGGTGTGAGGTTAATTTTAGGTAAGACTAGAAGTCTTAAGGGTCAGAATAAGCCAAACGTGGAGTTTCTGTGATGAGTAGAAGTATGTTAGATCCTCCTCTGAGAAAGTAGTGTTTGACCTCTGTGTCTTCATTGACTTGTGTGTTAGCGTCGGGAGCGGTCTGCTCTTGTTGAGGGTTTGGGCCTAGAAGGAACCCAAGATGAGGTTCTGCAGTTTCAGGAGGAGTTGAGGGTAGGGTGGACATCTGTGGGATTCGGATGAGACTATAGTTGAGTTTCTAGGTGACCCATAGGTCTATCTGTAGGCTTTCAAAAGTGGTGGACATCTTTTTCCGTTTTTTTGCGTTAGAGTGCAGAAAGGAGCGATGTAGAGTTGAAGTGAAGGTCGTGAACTTTGGTCATTTCCAGGTGTGTGGGGAACTTATAATCTTGTTTCTTTGTTGAGGGGTAGTGGTAGGTAGTGTTTCTGGGGGGTAGTTTCAGTTGGGCCAGCTTGGAAGTGTGGCTAAACTAGTCGTCTTTAGTTGGTGCTTTTTAGCGGAGTATAGCTTCCATCGCGTTTTCGTCCATTTGGGATCCTGGGTATATAGTAGATTTGGCCGTCTTGTTTAGTTAACGTCCACTTGGGGAATGGGAGGTACGGGTCCAGAAAAACTTTTTGGGCTGTTTCCAGTGATGTGTGTCCTCCGAAGATAATGGGACTGCTCCAGTGGGGGGAATACTTACCTGGGGGAGGGTCTGGTGTAGGATGTTGGTACTTACCTGGGTTTTTGGTATGTGGGTGTATAGTGCAGGGG